>NC_073695.1:214468395-214692992 GCF_029784165.1 Wyeomyia smithii
TACAGTCAAAACTATTTGTTTGATTGGCATAATGTGTTTATCAAAGTTGTAGATATTAATTTTGTCCTTCCATAAAAAAATTGCCCTGTGAAAAAATAATTATATTCTTTTTCAAGAAATCATAACTTTTTTTCCTGATTTCTCCATGATCGGATCGGTTGCGTTGTTTAGGTAATTTTTTGCAGTTTTTATTAAAAAAATTAGATTTTTAAAAATGAGCTATTTTAGATAATAATTTTCAATTTTTCTTTGAACTTTTTTTTTCAACAAATAAATAAGTTTTTTCAGAGTGTACATTTTCTGCAGAAGATTAAATTATTATCTACAACTTTGCCGAAATATCACACCGATTTAAAAAACCGTTTTGCCCCTAAAATATTTGCAATCATCAAAACCTTTCCAAAATAGCATTTTCCAATAGCTTCTCAAAAATGAGTCGTGATCCAAAAAAATTAACCAATAGCACAAAATGGCATCTTTTGCCTATAGAAACATCTATGTGGATCTTCCGGAGCCAGTTTCTTGTGGCGTTATATTTTTGTCCATTGTCTTCGATCACTATTTCGTTTCACTCAGCCAAAATGAACCTCACCGAAACACTTTTTCACTGACACTGACCGATGACTTGACAATATTCGTTAACGAATAACGAAAGAACGAAGAAAGAGTATATGAACATTGCATGGAAGTGAAATATTCCATAGGCATAGTAAAAAGAAATTAACTGATTTTACTGTCTTGTTTCCATCGCATGGAATATGATGAGGTGTTTTGCGGGAAGGGAGAACTCTGAAAGGATTGTAAAAAAATAACGTTTATGGATGCTTTTTTTCACTTATACTCAAGAGTGTCAACAAATATCAACCCCTTTACATACATCCTGTCAACCTACAGGATGGTCTCAAGTTATGTAATGCATACAGTGATTATCCCCGAAAAACACGATGTTTGTGCATTCCAAAAGCTGTAAGAAAATGAAAACTCAACGGATTACACTCAAATTTTGGATTCTTGTCACATAAGGATTAAGGAAGCCTAGAAAAATATAATTTGACAGATTGGTTCACTTTGACTTTTGCGGTTTTGGCTGCGCTTGGACCACTGTGCAGTCTTCAATAATGTTTGAAGGGGATTTCTTCCGAATCAAACCGTTTTATTGATATTATCGGTTTTCGACAGCCGTACTGCTTAATCTAGTAACGAACAAGTTATTAATAGCCGTGTCAAATAAATGTTGTGTGAACAAAAAAAAAAGGTTTTAATAGATTGAATTCTCAAAACCAGGTTCCGTCCTGTATTTGTCAAAGAAAGCTGGCTAAACTTTGCCATTATTAGAATCAAATAAGAGGGTTTGGAAACTCGAAATGCTTGCAGCGTTGAATTATTTTACATCTCTCACCGAATGTTACAACTATTTAAAAAGCTTTTTATTTCTATTTTGTTTCGACCTTTACTTATTTTTCCACAGATAATTCATTTCATGATAAACACACACTAACTAATTTCCTATGGCTTATGCCCGCACATGTTGATCCCCCGTAATTTGTTTCAATGCCAAAGTTGCTGCGAGTCGGAAAATCTCGTTCTTTTGTACTCTCGAAGCGCAAAGTTACAAAGTTGTAAGTTAACCATCTCCCTTGCTATATTCAATGTGGTCCCAGTGGACGAGCTTGTTGAGACTGACGCTCAAAACTAGGAAACTTTTCACAAACACATCCGATAAGAATTTATTCCGACCTTTTCACCGACTGGTGTGAAGAGCCCCCGACCGCTACTAAGGCGGGAATGGAGATTCTGCAGGGACCTGGTGTGGAAGATTTATTCGTTTCTACTGATTGCACAGATCAGATCCGAAACCGGTGTGAAGCTGTTCACCTTTAGCACCCAGAGATGAGTCTGGTTGGTATCACTGTTAAAAATGGACCATTGCGAGCATTGTAAAAAATCGAATCAACTAGCAGGGTTTATTTGTGACAAGGATTTTTATAGTAAAGTTTGATGTGGTATTTCATTTAAACAAGATACGGATTATATCAATACTTTTCATCCCGAATAAATGCTAAACTTTTTCACTTCTCGCTGAATCCTAATATAGATGAAGCACAGTGTTGCGCCTGCTGTTGTGCAGCTTGGAAAAAAAATTCGACAACAGGTACGGTAGCAAAAAAAGGAAAAACTTCTGTATCAAGTGTCGAACGGTAAACTTCATTTCACTATAAAGATAAAAAGTATGAACAGATAAAATAGAAGAAGAAAAAAAAACGACTACCAACAGATGTGGGGTGCACAATGCTGGCAGCGACAAGTTTGCTGAGGATTTTATCGAACCGACCTGTCAATGGTAACCCTATGGGCTCTACTTGCGGCGAAGAATTTTCGTACACATCTTCATTTCAACGGAAGTGGGCAGGATTCATAAATTAAACCGAACACGGTGGAGAAAAGTTTGTGAATAAACAAAAACCAGTCTGGCTTGAAGCCAGACAGACGGTGGAACTCCTCTTCGAGCGACGTCCTGCCATCCTTTAGGGTCAGGGGGAAGTTTGGGTTTTTGCTGTGTTGGCGCTCAAGTCCTTTACACCAGCCCGGAATTACCAGCAAGAGACGACTCATCCTGGCTGATGAAAACCTGTGTTGACTATCGTCGCGTTCCGTTCCTGGTTGACCGATGTTCGTGGGGAAGTACAAGGTCCTTTCATCATGGAGCGCGTGTTGAAGTGCAACATGGCAAAACACGTGTGTAGTCTCACATGATTTAATTTTTTATAATTACGATTCTGGTGGTCAGTAGAAGTTTGGTTAGAATTACAAGGACTAACGTGATGAGCGATTAAAAAGTTTATTGTAAATGAAACTGCGGGATGTTCATGGTGGTTCATTAGATGAAAGATTAAGTTATGAAATGGCAGCACAACATGTTGTTTTCTTGTTGTGTTTGAGCTATTTTAAGCTTGTTTAGCAGTTTTTAACTTTTCAGATGTTCCCGGTGTAACAGATGCAATAGTTAAAATATTGAAAAAATAATGTGAATTTTGAATAGTACTCTGATGATCAAATATGTTGAGAAGCACAAAATACACGATAGTAAAGTAGTTTTGTATGTCAGTTTAGTTTATTATCATCTCGAAGTAATTAAAAAAAGTAATTTCTAATGGTTTCCGAGGGACAGGGTAGAAGTTGTGACTCTATTACAATTTCAAATATAATCTGAAGGGAGTACGCATTGACCACCCCTATCATTTGCATCGTAATACTTAGGGACGTAACTTTGGGCAGAATACTGATCCCAGAGAACTGCTGAGCCTTTGAAGTGTGGGATGAATTTACAAAAGCAATAGTAGAACAGCCCTTCAAGTGTGGACCGAAAATTTTTGTCGGAATTACTAACTTTCATTCGGTAGCAGTTTCGGGAGACATTTTTAACTTATTTGTTCAATTTGAATCTAAACTCAAAGGACCCCGGGTACGAATATTAGTTACTGTAGTTTGAAGTACACATAATAAATAGGCATTTTTTTTTTGCTTCAAAGTGAAATGATACGTTTTAAACGCTATGAGAGAAGGACACATATGATTCAAGTTTTTTTCTCATGCAGTTTGTTCAAATTAGAATCGAAGTGAATATTTCGCACTCAATTACACATCCAGTCGGGCAATCGTTCAGAACCAAGATGAAACTAATCGAATTCATACATTTAATCTTCGCCCTGGGTTCATCAATTACCGACGCCATATGTAACGGATGCCACAGCATCCAGTCTGCACTCACCCGAAAACCAAACCTATTAGGAGCGATACGTTCAAAAACTAACAGTCAAAAGTTTAACAAAAAGGGGAAAAATCACTTACCACTCTTATATTGATCGAAATGGCTGTCTGGAGCCAGGAGAAAGGGTTCGGGTTTTGCCTGGTTTCGGTCAGTTTGCAAAGTGCAAAATACCAAAATCGTCCATCACAGCAGTCGAACCTTAGCTGCAGTACCTAGTGTCCGCTATTGGAACTCCCGGAGAAATGGACCATCGAATAGAGCGAGGGGATTAAATTTCGGCACATTCGGTTATTATCAACTTTTTCCATTTAACTTGGACCGGCTTGCGGTCGAAGCTGGTGCCTGTCTCTGTGTCCGTATAGGTAAGGCAGATAGTCGGACAGAAACTCTGCGGAAACATTTCTCGAGGATGAAATTGGTCAATGGAAATTGATTGGGGAAAAAAACCGACTAGGAAGAGGTTTTTGTGGGGATTCAACTACTTCCAGTTGGATATTCTCGGACGTGAATGGAACCGAGTACAATGATGGTTCTGCTTGCGCTGGAAGTGAGTGATATGAAAATTTGATTTTACAGAAGACGAAAAGATTCTGCGTACATCTGCTTTCTTCCATTAGTCTCTAATTAATCTCTAATCAATTTACTACTGACATTACACTGAACGATTCGTTATAATTTATTATCGTTACGTAGTTGAATGAGTCACACGAATAAACGACTAAGGAAACAATCATTAAGGTTTTTTTCCTTTCCCGCAAGAAAGAACACGTTAATATATTCATCGATTTCGTCACCCGAGAGGGTTTCCCACCCTAATTCTTGGTATTTTTTCTTTATTTTCTTCAGCCCCAGAAATGTCCCGGTTCTTCTTATAACAGCACAGTCCCCATAGTCGGAAGAGCAGCTGGAAGCGGAACCGCAATCGGCGATGCATAAATGCGCCTACTGAGTGCTTTCCAGAGGAGACATTTTCCGGCGTGTGTACGCTCGCATTTATATGAATAAACGGTTATTTTCGGCAGTCCAAATAAATAAACATAAAAGATTTTTTTCTGCTACATTTCTGACGTTTATTTGGCTGAGTGGTTCCATACGGCGGCGCCTCATCTACCTCCCAGCGGGCCATTCAGCTTCGGGACTGAATGGGGAGAACGCGCTGTGTATGGTGAGAATCTCGAAGGGTGGAGGAGGAAGCAAATCCCTAGAAATAGAACGTGCGTGTGGCTGCGGGTGTAAAATGCCACAGCACGCTATCCTGCGCTGAACTGGACTGGACAGCTCCGGCGTCTGGACAATGAACGTGAAGGCGACCGAGCTGTACAGTGGCTTCATCGTTACACGTGTTCGTTCAGCCGCCCGATGCTGATCCCTCAGGCGTGCTCTTTGTTCTAACTTTGTTGCAAGGATAGTGGTGCGCTGGCAGATGGATACTGTAGCCAGACCTGCATACTTATTCTATGGCATAGGTGAAGTTGTATCAGTGGCTTTTTTATTGCCACTGTAAATACATTTTTACTGTCCAGTGTCCATGCTTTGAGGAAGAGTAAAAAAAATCAAGTCCTAGCCCTAGCATAAAATTGCCCGATTCGTCATGAGGCATGTAAATGAATTAATAGGGATACTTAAGTAGCCGGGTTCCGGTCTGTTAGTGGGTGAATATGCGCATGGGAAAAATTGATTTTTTCTGCGTGTAAGAATGGGTACAAGTGAATGTATGCGGGATTCAGTAGCAGAAATCATTTCTCTAGTATTCACAGTTAAAGTTTTCCAAGTAAAAACTCAACCATTTTTTGTCAGTTTTTTGTCATTTCCTTAAATTTGGGAGTTCAGTGCATGATCATGAAAAAGAATGGAAAATTACAACAGTAAAATCCATAAATTTTGATTTTACTTACATGAAAATTACCTTGTTCTCAATTTAGTCTTAATATTGCAATATATTCAATTTTACAAGCAATTTGTTCATTTTTATCGTATTGGATATTTTTTATTCATTTGTTCTTGCTTATTGAAATATCATATTTGAGATAAATATGCTAATTTTTACTAAGTAGATGTGGTCGAATTCAGTTTTAAACAAATCACAAGTAATTTGAAGAAAACCAAAAAACAATGAGGGATAATATTACAACGAAAATTGGACAATATTTAAAAAACGTTGGAAAATTCAAGTCTTATTTACCGTCGTATCATGATAACTGCAGAATTGCGAATCGTCCTCTTCCGTGTCTGCTCATCCAATCCCGATCAGAGCCGAGCGTCGCCACTTACACGTTCACCAAGAGATCTCCCAAGGTGGTTACTATTTAGTTCGTACACCGTAATTAGAAAATAAGTAATTTTAAGTAAACGGGAATTATCTTTCATAAGGGCGCAATATACTACAATGGCCATAAATCAAATGACTAACTATTCACATAAAAATACATAAAAATAGTAAGCTTAAAGTATCAGAAAAATATTAAAAAAAAGACCAGTTCAAAATTAACCTTTGTTATGGATGACTTCCAGCATCCTGTTCGGCATAGAATAGACTAGTATTTGATAAATGCTGACAGGGATCACATATCAGGCTACCTGATTTTTTTCCCACACTTCCTGCTTGTTTTTGGATGTTTACACACAAATCGACTTCTATACGATCTGCCAGAAATACTCCATGCAATTTAAGCCTGCTGCCTGGACTGGTCACTCCATGATGTTGATCTTGTGACCAGCAATCTATTTCTTCAAAGCTTGGTCCGTGTGTTGAGGTCGTTGTGAAAGGAGCGACCCATGTTTGTTGTAAGCCTTATACTATAGGTTTATTGTATACATCTGAGTGGGATTTTAGCCAGAAGTAAGGAAATAGCTTATTTAACTTAACTAAAATAATACGAAAAACAGAAATTTGGGTAATAAAAACGATAAAAATGAAAAGAAATGATTGAGACCATGCTTAAATAATAAATAAATATTAATTACCAAAATAACAAAAACAGTATTAAATTTGAGCACAAATTACTTCATTTTTCATAACAATTGAATCTATTTTGTTTTTTATCCAATCTTTTGCCGAGTGTTTGCTCAATGACATTATTATATATTATTTGAACAGAAAATTATTACAGGGTGTTACCGTGAAAGTGATTTTTTTCTCTGTATGCCTGAAGGCAGGACCGGGCTTCTAAGCTGGGGGCCCGGGGCAAATTTGTTTCTAAGGCCCTCTTTTCTTAAAACATTCAGAGGTAACGTTCCAGAAGGTGACGAGCAAAAAAAACCCAAATTAATCCACCTAGCAGTGAGACCCAGGCTTTCTCATTCGAACGTGTATTTTGCTTAAATAGATTTACACCTTGATAATATTTGATGGATTTATTTATTATTCTAAATGACAAATTTTTGTTAGACAACACCTGAACTATTCCGAACATTTGAAACACAACATTCAAACACATATGAATATACATTAACAATTGCAAACAACATGAAATAATTATGATTCAAATATATGACGCGAAAGCTTTTTTCTTATCGTGGAAAAATCGAAACGTCACTGTACTCATATTGAGGTTGGTCTAGATTATACATAGACTCAACAAAATTATATATAGACTTGATTATATATCATTCGAGCCCACACAATTGTGTAGGTAAAAAATGACTGATAAAAAAACCTAAATCGAAGCAAGTCCTATATAAAAACACTTGCTTGCTCCGGTTTTTTATTTTTCGTAACAGCTGCGATGTTGACACTAGCGGTGTGATAAATAAAACAACGAATAGGACGTTCAAAAAGCGAGAGAGAAGGTTTTGTTTAACTCACCTTCTACCTACGCAATTATATAGGCCCGGTCGGAAAGGGTTATAGTAGGATTTTTTTTCTATCTCTAATATGACTTTCTTTTCACAACTTTCGAACCACGTGTTTAATCATAATAATTCATCATTCAGTCCTTAGTTAGTCCGTTCATCTGATTACAGTATTGTTCAAATCGGTTGTGTAGTTTCTGAGATAATGAAGTTTCGTGATTTTCACATTTTGATAAATTACAGACAACGTTACAGTTCGATTACAGTGAATTCAATGTGGTGTTATGAGGCAGCTAGACCTTTCATTTGATAATAATTTTGTGGAAATCAGTCCAGCCATCTCTGAGAAAAGTGAGTGAATTTAAGTAGTCTTCGGAATATGTTTCTTTTCAAAGCTAAATTTCACATTTTTGAACATAACAGGCAAAGTAAAAATCCAATTACAAAACAAATAAATAGGATCTTATGGGGCAACTAGACCTTCCATTTAACACTGATTTTATGAAAATCGGTTCGACCATCTCTGAGAAACATGAGTGAGATTAAATAGTCTCCAGAACACGTTTCTTTCCATAATTTTTGACTTACATGTTCAATCTTTATAAGATTCGAAAGTTAAGCGTTTTTAGGTAGCCCGTTCATGAAAAACCAATTCTGTTCAAATCGGTCGGGTAGTTTCTGACATAATGATGTTTCGTGATTTTTATATTTATATATATAACCTTTAAACTAAAAATCCGATAAAAATCCGAAAATAAAATTGAATAGGGTCTTATGGGGCAACTAGACCTTTCATTTGCAATTAATTTCATGAAAAGCGGTCCAGCCATCTCTGAGAAAATCGAGTGAGAATAAAAGTCTGCACATACACACACACATACAGAAAATGCTCAGCTCGCCTAACTGAGTCGAGTGATATATGCCATTCGACCCTTTGGAGCGCTTTGATTCCTTCGGTTTTGCCAGTGATTGTTATACTTTTCTAGGAGAAAGGCAAAAAGGTCGCCCAAGGACTAGGGAACCCCTTCAATCAGGAGGCCCGGGGCTTCTGCTCCCTTTGCCCCACTTTGGCACTGAAATGCCACTGCGTCATTCTTGCTGATTGTCTTTTGTGGCGGGCCCCGATTGCTGTGCACAGGTTACAACGTACAACGGTACAACGTAGTTGATGAAACTAATGACCTGCTTGGGATTAGAGCTCCATACTTGGTATGGCGTTAAAAGGTAGCTTCCTAAGAAGTTGTACCTAGAGGAAGCAAGAGCTCCTCAAGAGCAAAGCAAATGCTCTGAACTCTCTTGTTCAGATTTGTAGAATCGGCAGGTGTCGTTCAACAATACACCGATTTTCTTTAAATGATAAAAAGCGGGACTGTGTACGGCAAGGAGTCCCGTAATTATCCGTAGTTCACTACGATTTAGACTAAGTAACCTCTGGCGGTTCCAGGGTTCGGATAGACTAACTGTTCAGCTTGTCTACAACCCTGTACCTGTTGCCAATACCCAGAAACGGCTCGGGGCCAATAAACCTCTGAGCTGACCCCTGTCTTGCTAGGTAGTCAGCGTGTTCATTACCCTCGACTCCGCAATTTCCGGGCGCCCAAAATAGAAAAACTGAGTTCTGTTGGGAGAGTTCCCGTAGAGTTTTAATGCATTCCCAAACAAGTTTGGAAGCACATTTGATGGACTTAAGGGATTATATACCTTTTTAGTTTTCAAAAAACCGAAGAAAATTTTGTTGCATTATCTTCAAAGACAACATCTTGAGAACATTTTCACAAATTTTCATAAAGATCTGAGCAATAGGAAGAAAGTTATAGTGATTTGCAGCGCGCCTCGCCACGGCCGCATAAGCCACACTTGAAACTCTACACGCGATTATCTCGGAATAGTGTTTTCCGAAAAATGACTTTGCCGTGATCCTGATTGTGGGAAAACTACTGAACCGATTTCCTTCATATTTTTTTTGAATTTTCGTTATTAAATTCGCCGGTCCTTGAACGATCGCTTTTTGAAACATACAGTTACATTTTGCCGCAAAAAATTTTAATGCAATTTTTTGCGCTCAAAACGTGCATTTTTTGGGAAAAACGTTCCCGTTTGCACTCAAAACAAAATACTCATAAAAGCGATCGTTCAAGGACCCGGCACACCTCTAAACTAATGAAATAATATGAGTTTTTTGATTTCGGTTGATCCGCTGAGTCTCTATCAGGATCACCGCAAGCTTCTGCAAAAAATAGCGTTTCGGGGAAACGGCCATTACTCCAGTAATAATTGGTATATCTCAAAATCAAACGTATTTTGTTGTTGTTGATAAACTGTAATTTCAGAAAAATACCACTTTGATGCAATGAAAATGGTGTTATGCACTTAAAAACACTGTGCTACAGTGATTTAGAACTTCTGAAGTGACCTAGTGTAGGTTGTAGGTCTTGTTGAGTGTAACATTCGCTCATACTAGAAATTTTCCAAACACCCCCAAAATCTGAAGTTATGGTCAAAATACGATTTTTTGGACTCCAGCGCATATAATACTTTTTAACTCAGTCATTTCTCAACCGATTTTCAATATTAAAGCAGTTTTAGAAAGAGGACAAATAGAGCTTTCAAAATGTATACAGGTTTGTTCTAATACCAATAAAACATGTTGAGTTATTTGAGCTTAAATCTAATTTTTTTAGACTTTTTCACGCAATTTTTGAATTTAATTGTCAATTTTCCGTCTATTTTTGTGAGAAACATACCCTACATATACTATAATTTTGAAAGTTCATTCAATTCTGAATCAATTGAAAGTAGTTTTGTGAAAATTGGTTGATATTTGGCTAAGTTATATATTTTATAAAAAAAAACCAAATTTTTGTATTCTATCGCGCAATCATTTCACGGAGCTACAAATGATGAAAAAATGCAAGAACATTCGATGTGACTTAGTGTGGGTTGAAGCTTTAGTCAAATGCTACTTGCACGTTTACTAGAAGTTTTTAAAATACCCCAAAAATTATTAGTTATGGTCAAAACTCTGTTTTTCACCTTAGCTCATATTTTTATGTTTAATTTAGTTATTTTTCAAGCAAGTTTTTATATTTTGGCAGTTTTGGAAAGGCGAAAAATAGAACTCTGGAAACATAGAAATATATTTAAAGAGTTTACCTATATGTGATAAAAAGTTTTAAATAAAATAAGATGATTTATGTTCAATAAAATAAGATGATTTTTTTTTCAAATTCTACCAATATGTGATGAATAGTTTTAAAATAAATAAAATAGTTTATATTATTTTTAAATTTTTCCAAATTTATTCGCAATTTTTTACATATTTTTGTAATGGACGAGCTTTAATTGCTGTAGAATTTGAAAAGTACATTTAGTGCCTAACGAAATCAGTAAGTGTTGTTTATGAAAATCTGTTATTATTTGGCTGAGATATGACTTGATGTTTTCCACCATATACTTAGATTTCATCAAATCATTTCTCAGCATAATTATAACATATTTTCATTAACAACACCTATTGTTTTCGTTTGGTACTAAAAAAAGCTTTCCAAATTTTATAGCAATTGAAGCTGAATCATTACAAAAATGTGTGAAAAATTGCGAATAAATTTGGAAAAATTTGAAAATAACAAGAACCATCTTATCTATTTTAAAACTATTTATCACATATAGGTAAACTTTTTAAACATATTTCTATGTTTCAAATGCTCTATTTTTCGCATTTCCAAAACAACCAAATTATTAAAAATTGGTTGAAAAATAACCGTATTAAACATAAAAATGTGAGCTAAGGTAAAAAACAGGGTTTTGAACATAACTTATAATTTTCGGGGTATTTGAAAAACTTCAAGTAAATGCGCAAGTAACATTTGACCAAAGCTACAACCCACACTAAGTCACATCAAAAGTTCTTGCATTTTTTTAGCATTTGTAGCACCGTGAAATAAATGTGCGATAGAAGCCAAAAATTTTGGTTTTCTTTATAAAATATATAACTTAGCCAAATATCAATTGATTTCCACAAAACTGCTTTCATTTGATTCGGAATTGAATGAACTTTCGAAATTATAGTGTATTTGTGGTATGTTTCTCACAAAAATAGACGGAAAATTGACAATTAAATTGAAAAATTTCGTGAAAAAGTCTATAAAATTAGATATAAACTCAAATAACTCAACATGTTTTAATGATATTAGAACAAAACTGTAAATATTTTGAAAGCTCTAACCTCTTTCTATGCGCTGAGGTCCAAAAAACCGTATTTTGACCATAACTTCAGATTTTGGGGGTGTTTGGAAAATTTCTAGTATGAGCGAATGTTACACTCAACAAGACCTACAACCTACACTAGGTCACTTCAGAAGTTCTTGCTTTTTTTTTCATTTGTAACACAGTGAAATAAATTCGAACTTCCCTCATTTTTCTCGACCAAAAAGGTATATAACCCCTTAAGTGCTAGTAGTGCTGCTTGACTGTCCGAGAATCTACCGATTTTCGCATGTCTGTAGTTGCGTTTTAGACATTTTTTTTGCGCTCATATATATGGAATATACCTCTGTTTGAAAAACGATAGGCCATTTGCCCAGGGAAAACGTTTCCCTGATACCGGGTCCGTATATACCACATCTCGTTAGGGATCCCATTTTCGAGCCATCCGTATAAAAACTGACGATGCCAGGTGGAAGATTGGGCCCTACATTGTTCCACATAGAGCGGTTTGTTTCCATCACTCTATACGGAATATCCATGTTGGTCCTAACGTTCATCCAGTCGGAGACTGTAGTTAATAGCGGAGTTAGTTTGAGCTCCCTAAGTATGCGAAGGTGGCCGATTTGGTCCCTTTCGAGTATAGTTTTCCTCCTTTGCAACCTTAGAGCGCCAAGCTCTGCTTCCTTTTTCACATAAAGATTCAGAGGCAGTAGGCAAAGCATTTCTTCCATGGCTGCAGTTGAATGGTCCTGTAAGACCAGAGTGCCAAGTCTGGTTTCAGTCCTCATGTCTTACCGAACAGAGTGTTGCAGGCCCAGATCGCCGAGGTCGCTTTCTTAGCGGCATGATCCAGTTGTGCACACCAGTTCAGTTTCTTATCCAGAATAATTCCGAGGTATTTGACTTCATTGCTGAAGCTCAGTCTTACTTCATTCAGTGTTGAAGAAGTGATGGAGATCTTCCTTCGTCTGTTTTTTAGGGGTTTATGTTTAGACCCTCCTGTAGACACCATAACATGGTGGTATTCAGAGCCGCTTGCATTCGGCTCGACAGAGTTGCGTCGTGCAGATCGACTTGAACTGTCCTACAGTACGGTCGCATTCTACAACAGCTCGAGGCTAAGTCTTAGACTACCGAGAGATATCAAAATTTTGTTTTTCGCTTTCAACAGGCAATCTTTTCAAAAGACTACCTGTTGAAAGGCAAAGTAATAAATTTGTTTTTAAAGTTAACGAGTGTTTAGTGAATTAATTTGGTTTGAGATATTTCTACTTAAATTCTATAGTGAAGTGAAAGTGTAGTGAAGTTGTCCAGTTTTGCCTGGAAAAAATAAAAAAGCTCGCTTTGATGCGGCATCAAGGAAACGTGAGGCATCTCCTCCAAGTGACACTGAAATTTCGACTAACAGGTATGATATTCTTTCTTGTGGGGGATCTAGAATTCCAAACTTCTCATACTGAGCATAAAGCCGTTATGAAGAAGGTTAAAGTTCCACCTATTGTGGTATTTGTAGCAAACTTTAAAGCATTTCGATTAGAACTTTCATCATTTCTATCGAATGTGAAAGTTAATTTTCAAATTGGTCGCCAAGGCGAAATTCGTATTTTGGCCGAATCTTTTGATGGCCATAAACATCTTTTACAGTATTTGACTGAAAAGATGTATAAATTTTACTCTTTTGATGCCAAAAACGAGAGGCCGTTTAAGGCTGTGTTGAAAGGTCTCTCAAATGATCAAAGTATTGATGAAATCAAAGATTGTTTGTCAGAATCACTTGGTTTTGCCCCCAACCAAGTAATTTTAATGAAACGAAAGGCAAATGCCAAAATTTTTCAAACTGGAATACACCAGGAAAATTACTTAGTACATGTTGATCGTACCAAAGTACATAATTTAAAATGTTTAGAAAAAGCACGTGTTTTATTCAACGTGCGAATAAAGTGGGAAATTTTCAAGAGACATGGAGGAATCCATAATCTTACGCAATGTCGGAATTGTCAAGCCTATGGTCATGGAACTCGAAATTGCCATATGGCTGCAAAATGTATGATTTGTGGTGACACTAGTCACACGAAAGATATCTTCCCCGTGAGAGAGATCACTAATAGTTTCAAATGTGTAAATTGTGGGGTAAATCACAAATCAAATTTCTTTAATTATCCTGTAAGGTCAAAAATTATTGCTTCTAGACAACGTAGGAATTCTAAACAACCTGTTGTCAATGTGGGTAATCAAAAGACTTTCAGTACTGTTCAGGCATCACCAGCACTTTCATTAGCAGGTGTGTCTGTAGGTAATAATTTAAATTCAGATAACAAATTTCAGAAAAATAATCCTGTTCAGGCAACACCAGGCTATTCATATGCCAGTGTCCTTTCAGGTAATATTTGAAATTCAAACAGTAACAAACCATTCGTGTTTGGTGCTGAAAAGTCAGCCAGTATTGATTTAGGTAATCCAACTCCCGAAAAGATTGAATACCTACAACCATCCATGCTGCAGCTAATGTCCGTTTTGTTGAACTGTAACTCGATGTACGAGGCTGTTCAAGAAGGTATAAAATTTACAACTAATATTGTTAAGAAATTGAAATTCAGCAATGATTTTAAATAATGCTGTAAATTTTCTAAATTGGAATGCTCGCTCTTTAAAAGCGAAAGAGGATGAATTTTTCAATTTTTTAACAGTCCACGATGTGCATATTGCAGTTGTGACTGAAACGCTTTTAAAGCCAAATATTAAACTAAAAAAGAACCCAAATTTTATAGTTCATAGGTTTGATAGAATTGATGTTGCCGGTGGTGGAGTTGCAATAGTTATCCACCGTCGAATAAAACATCGTGTTTTACCCCATCTTGAAACCAAAGGTATCGAGAGTTTGAGAATTGAAATTGAAACAAGTATTGGCATTTTATTTATAGCCGCAGTGTATTTGCCTTTTCAATGCACTGGTGAGCGAAAAAATTATTTCAAGGGAGATTTGCAAAAACTCACAAGAAATAAATCTAAATTTTTAATCTTCGGTGATTTTAATGCGAAACATCGATCTTGGAATAATGCTCAAAGCAATTCCAATGGAAAAATATTGTTCAATGATTGCTCGGCTGGATTTTATTCAGTTTTATTTCCAAATGGTCCTACATGTTATTCTTCTATTAGAAATCCATCTACAATTGATTTGGTACTAACAAATCAAAGCCATTCATGCAGTGATTTATTAACTCATGCTGACTTTGATTCTGATCATCTTCCCACAACATTTTCTATTTCCCATGAAACTATTTTAAATCCCACTAGATCTGTGTTAAATTATCACAAGACTAATTGGGATAGATATCGTTCTACGATCGAGGAAAATTTGAATGATGATATTAATTTACAAAACAGTGCTGACATTGACAGAGCATTAGAAAATTTTAGCAGCTTAATACTCAATGCCCGGAATTTATCAGTTCCTAAGGCTCGAGTGAAATTTAATGCACCAATTATTGACAGTGAACTTCAACTTCTTATACGTTTGAAGAACATACGGAGACGACAATACCAAAGATCTCGTGATCCTGCTTTGAAAATTATTTTTCAAGAATAACAAAAGGAAATTAAACATAGATTCACTCTCTTGCGAAATGAGAATTTCATGAGAGAAGTTGAACAACTAAAACCTTATTCAAAACCTTTCTGGAAGCTTTCGAAGGTTCTTAAGAAACCCTAAAGATGGTGATTGCATTTTTCTAACGAATGAACAAAAATCTCAAAAACTTGCTCAGCAGTATGACTCATAACTCCAATTTGAACGTAGTAAGTCCTATTGAAAATGAAGTAAACCAAAAGTATGTTCAGATCACCAGCCAAGAATTTCTTTCCGAAGATGTATTGGAGACATACTTGAATGAGGTGCAAACCATTCTCAAAAAATTCAAAAACATGAAAGCACCAGGAGATGATGGGTTTTTCTATATCCTCATCAAAAGACTTCCCGAATACTCTTTAAATTTCTTGGTAAAAATTTTTAACAGATGCTTTGCACTAGCACATTTTCCTACGAAATGGAAAAATGCCAAAATCACTCCAATTTTAAAACCCGAAAAGAATCCAGCTGATGCATCAAGTTATCGACCAATTAGTTTACTTTCCTCTATTAGCAAACTGTTTGAAAATATTATTCTCAATAGAATGATAACACATATTAATGACAACTCAATTTTTGCAAATGAGCAGTTTGGTTTTCGCCATGGGCATTCCACTACTCATCAGTTACTTAGAGTAACAAATATGATTCGAACTAATAAATCTGAAGGCTATTCGACTGGAGCTGCTCTTCTAGATATAGAAAAGGCATTCGACAGTGTTTGGCATAAAGGTTTAATAGCTAAAATGTCAAATTTCAGTTTTCCGCTTTACCTCACAAAAATGATACAAAGTTATTTAACTGACCGCACTCTCCAGGTTAACTATCTAAATGGTAAATCTAATAGATTGCCTGTTAGAGCTGGTGTGCCTCAAGGGAGTATCTTGGGCCCAATCTTATATAACATTTTTACTTCTAATCTTCCTGATTTACCACCAGGTTGTGAGAAATTTCTGTTTTGTGACGATAGAAGCATTTCCGCAAAAGGAAAAAGCCTTCGTGTTATATGCAGTCGGCTTCAAAAAAGTTTAGATATATTTTCTTCATACTTACAAAAATGGAAGATTTCCCCTATGCTTCTAAAACACAGTAAATTATTTTTCCTCATAAGCCAAGAGTTTCATTTCTCAAACCCACCCATAACCACGTTATTAAGATGAACGGTGTGGTCTTAAATTGGTCTGATCAAGTTAAATACTTAGGGCAAATTTATGATAAGAATCTTACTTTCAAGGAGCACATTGAAAATATCCAGTCAAAGTGCAATAAGTATATCAAATGTTTATATCCTCTTATCAACAGGAATTCTAGACTTTGTCTCAAGAATAAACTGTTAATTTACAAACAAATATTCAGACCAGCAATGTTATATGCAGTTCCCATCTGGACAAGTTGTTGTGCAACCAGGAAGAAGACACTTCAAAGGATTCAGAATAAACTTTTGAAAATGATTTGGAAGCGTCCTCCCTGGTTTAGCACGAACGAGCTACATAGGCTCACTAATGTAGAAACATTAGAAAATATGTCAAGCCAAATTATCAACAAATTCCGACAAAAATCGTTGCAATCCTCAATTGCAACGATTAGCTCACTTTATAGTCAGTAAGATAGTTTTAAGTTTATTTTAAGTTTATTTTAAGTTTCGTTTTATTCCTTTTATTCCTTTTTTTTTCTTGACAAGTAGGTTTAATAATTTTCCTACAATTACATTATCTTAACTGCGAAAGCTAATAACATTCAATAATACTAAAAAGCGTACAAATATATATAATAGTGTTGAAATGTCACCATTTGTGGCAGAACACACAATACTAGTTCTGAATAGATATTTTAGTACATAAATAAATCATTACAAACTCCCCCCCTATATATATATATATATATATATATATATATATATATATATATATATATATATATATATATATATATATATATATATATATATATATATATATATATATATATATATATATATATATATATATATATATATATATATATATATATATATATATATATATATATATATAAAAAAAGAGTTGCGTCGTGTTTACCTCTGACGATGAGGACGATGTCATCAGCGTATCCAATGACCTCGTAACCAAGCTGTGAAAGTTTATTGAGAAGTGCGTCGACAACTAAAGACCATAACAAGGGCGAGAGAACTCCTCCTTGAGGGCATCCCTTGATCACCGACTTTGTAACAGACGAATCTCCCATGGTTACTGTGATCACTCTGCTAGAGCGCATTGCGTGTATCCAGCTCCTTGAAGTGTGGTCGATTCCCTTATTGAAGAGAGCCGTATTGATTGATGCAAAGGACGTGTTATCGAAGGCCCCTTCAATATCAATATTCAGGGACTTTTCAATCAACGTCACTAAAAACAGAAACTTATTATTAACATTATTTTCTCCATCAACTTGAGAAGTGATGAAGTCAGACTTATGGGTCTGAAAGTCTCAGGTAGGGTTTTGTCCTTTCTTCCACCTTTGGGGATAAACACTACCTTCACCTTCAGCCAGTTATCCGGAATACGGCCCAAGATAAAGCTGGCTCTGTAGAGGTTGATGAGTTCGGACATAATAGCTGATGGGTATGCCGTCTGGACCTGGAGACTTCATAGGGTCGAATGGGCTTAGAGCCCGAGACGCCATATGTCTCGGATTGTCCCGCCGCGACCTATCACTATTCGGTTCTTCGGTCTCTGTCGATCCAGGAAAGTGGGTGTTCATAAGAACCTCCATCGTTTCCTTGGTAGTGACAGTGAGGCATCCATCCTCTTTTCTTACTTGTCCTAAACCGTTAGTATGGTCTTTGGACATCGCCTTATAGAGCCGCGTAGCTTCCGGCAGAGTTTGGATTCTTTCACAGTAACTCTGGATTTGCGTTTAGCCTTGCGTAGCTCGGCGTTGTACTTAGTGAGGGACGCTCTGTAGTCTTCCCAGTGCGACGTGACTTTTGCAAAATAGGTAAGCCGTGAAAGTGATACACACATTCGACTGCTACTCTCACATCGAGAGGCCTACTCTGTTAATCAGCTGTGTTTGTTTTGATTGCGACACATGTTTGCAGTTCACTTGTAAACGTAGTTTACAGTTCCAAGCGAAGTGAAAAATTTGATAAGTGAAAAAGCGTAAATTTTCGCTTGCGAAATCTGTCGTGAAACCTCGTTTGTGGAACACGCAGGTATTTCATCAGCCTGCAGTTTACAATTTAAGTGAAGCGAATTTCACGAGTTTACATTCCGGGAGAAGTGAAAATTGGCTGCAACTGACAGAATATAAACGCACGTAAGTTTTCGCTTGTTGCTGCTTTTTTCACTAGCGTTTGCATGCGTGAAAAAAGTAAACCCTAGTGAAAAAGATGAGATTCACAAACCTCGATTTCGCAGGATCGAATTTTTTTACAGTTCCAAGCGAAGTGAAATTTTTGCAGATTGCATTTTTCACGAGCGTGAAAAAATAAACATTTTGTATGAGATTTTCACTTCGCTTGGAACTCTAAATAAGGCTTAAGTGATAAAGGCAGTCACTTAACAGAGGAAAATTGCAATGGATTCAAGTAGCTGGAATGTGCAACATACAGATCAGAAGGAAGCTGTTACATTTGAATTTGAGCAGATTATTCGTGCATAGATCAAACAACACAGATCGTACAAAGATTTGAGGAACCGGGCACGGTTGTGTTCAAGCTGAAACCGGGTGAAAAACGGAGTGTGTGAAGGCAGTGGTGATCAAAGCAGATAAAGAACGTGTTCGGCGGAATCCAGCTCAGTCAGCAAGTAAAATAACTCGTGAAATGAATCTTAGCCCTAACACTATGCATGAAACAAACAAAAATGACCTTGGATATGGAGACTTCAAAAACCAAAACGGATTATTTCGCGGAAATATTGCCAATATGGTTGCCAGATCACGATTGCTACTGAAGACGCATGCTGCTCACAATATAATTTCAGATTCAAAATTATTGACTTTAGAGGCTGTTTTGAACAAGCAAAATTTTCGTGTGTATGGAGCATGTCTTACTGATATCACAAAAATAGAGGAGTGGAACGGTTCCAGAATGCTTCAGAAGTGATTTTAGCCTAAAGGGTGTTTTTTCATGATATTGGTTTCTATCGGATTTTCTTTGTTTTTGCAACAATCGGGACATTAGTTACCCCTTTATCAACATGCAGCAAATTTGTGGTGTTATGACAAGAACTATTAAACTCTTGAAAAATGTCGAGACATGTTTTGAGCTCAGATTTCGACCAATTAGAATTGAAAAGAAAGCCAATATGGGTATTTACGGAACCGAGGTTTTATCTAGAGACGGGAAATCAACCCAAGATATCAGAATGACTTTCTCCGGTTTCTGGAATACATTCTAAAATGGCGATTTACGGTTTCAGAAACTGAAATGATACCAAGAGAAACAGTTTCAGAAACTGAAATGATACCCAGAAAATCGAGTTTAAACACTATTTTTGGAAATTCAAAAGGGCGATTTCCGGTTCTTAGCAAACAGCCTGAAATGACCGAACACCACCCAATATGAATATTTCTGTGATCGCAATGATGCCAAAAGATCTGAAATCAACTCAAGACGCAGTTTTGAAATCTTAAATGGTGGCTTCCGGTTTCCAGAAATCACCAAATACCACCCAAAATGGCTTTTTCCGTAACCGAGATGATGCACATAGGCCAAAAATTGACCCCTGACTTCGTTTTTAATCCGAAGTGGTGACTTCCGGTTATGGAAAAAAGACCAAGGACATTCATTTCGGAATCAAGATTTTCAGCATTTGGGGGTATATGCTAGGAAAGCTGGGTGGACTAAAACACATGACTTTGGACACTTTTAAGAAGCGTTTGATGAAAATTTGGGATAAAATCAATCAAAGAAATAGTTATCGGTTTCCGTTATACTCTACTAAATTTTTTGGAAATAAATATTGAAATTCAGTCCGCAAATATATATTTCGACTGTGACGTACAGTCTTCCTCAGTGCTTATGTGGACTGGTAAAGAGCAAAGCGTAAATCCTGTTTTTTATTTGTAGTAGGTAAAAATGTAAATTTAGCACCCTTAATTGACTCTCTTTTATGGACGTCGTTGTAGTCAGAAAGTCTACGGACTTGGAATTTGAAATTTATCGGAAACCCACGAATACAAAACGGGTAATACCTAACACTTCAAACCATCCCTTCCAGCATAAATTGGCATCCTTCCATCATATGATCCACCGCATGGAAACTTTACCTCTAAGTGAAGTAGCCAAGCAAAAGGAACTGGAATATATTTTCGAAATTGCTAAACTTAATGGCTACAATGAAAGTATCATTCAAGCCATTGTTGATAAACAGAAGCGTGCTCAAATTCGGAAATCTTTTACAACACTCACCCCAATAACAGAAGATCTGAAAAGGGTAGCCGTTGAATATGACGTTAACTTGATACGCCCACTTCGTTCAAAATTTAGAAAATTTGGGATGGATATTGTCTACACTAGTAGAAATACCCAACTCAAAACAAAATTAGGGTCTACCAAAGACCCTATTGATACCCTGAACAAAGCTGGAATTTATAAAATTGCATGCAGTCACTGTGACATGGTTTACATTGGACAAACTAAACGTAACCTAGGGATACGTTTCAAAGAACATTTCGCAGAAGTGACCAAAGCAAGTAAAGTTTCAACAAATGCCCCACCACACCATTTCAAATCAAAAGTGGCTGAACATATTTTTAACGAGGAACATCCACTAACTTCGGATAACATTCACCTCCTCCGCCCCGTTAATAATTTATGGAAATTAGACGTAGCTGAAAGTTTAGAAATTTATAAACAACACTCATGCACGCTTCTCACTAAAGACGCAGGTAATCACCCCTCATGGCTATTCAATCTGCTTCCCAAAAACCCCAGACATGGTACGGTAAACAATCGACCGCATAATTCCCTACCTAACTCCAATTAAGGGTGCTAAATTTACATTTTTACCTACTACAAATAAAAAACAGGATTTACGCTTTGCTCTTTACCAGTCCACATAAGCACTGAGGAAGACTGTACGTCACAGTCGAAATATATATTTGCGGACTGAATTTCAATATTTATTTCCAAAAAATTTAGTAGAGTATAACGGAAACCGATAACTATTTCTTTGATTGATCTCAATCACTCTGCTAAGACGCTCGTTATAGATTTTCTAGATTTGGGATAAAATGCCGATCGAAGTCATGCGTGCAGTTTGTGATGGTTTTGTAAAGTGTAAAAACAATTTTCTATTAAAAACACTTTCTACTTTTTGACGTTGCGAAACGAGCTTTAATCAATATTCAAATTGATCGATGCCATATACTAAAGTTGGTGACAAATCGTGAAAATATTTATGCTACACGCCTGAGGTAGGTGCGAAACCACATCAATATTGTGCGAAGTTATTATAATTTCCGATTAGGTTTGAAACCATGATAATAGTTGGAATGTGTCTTCGCCACTTCACGAGACTTCAACTACGCTGTAGTGCAATTGTTGGCATACGTATAGTTATGGCGCTTCGTAGCCGCAAGGTTACAGAGTCCGCTTTCACGAGTTCGAAACTCTAAAAAATCATATTTTTTTCGATGATAATAAAATGCTAACCGGCACCTGTATCGTATGTATCGTGAGACGTATTTCGTGGGACAACACGAAAAACAGTCACGTTCGTCAAGTTAGCTAGTTCAATTCAACCTGCAATGGAAATGATTATTGAATAGCTCTGAAAAATTTTAATCATGAATCATTTAAATCAATTCATTTTGTTGTGTCTCAATTTTTAAGTTTTATTCTTATATTCATTTTTTATTTTGTGGTGTCTCAGTCATTAAGGTTTATTCTTACATACATTAATTTTTTCAACATGATTTTTTTTGTTAAACGCTAGAAAAAGTTACTGTTATAAATAGTGAATTAAAATTTATACTATTTGGTTAACTTGTGCAACTATTATATTTAATGTAAACGACGCAAAAGGTGTTTTGGTTCAAATTATTTTTGCAGTGTATTTTCAAAAATGCGTTTACCATTTGGACTTAGAAAACATTTAAATGTTTAGTTCGAAATTTAAATCTGTTTCTGAGCTTACGTTCTTTTCGGAGCTTTTCAGAAAAAAATCGATGTCTTGTTGAGTTGAAAACAGTTTCATTGAGTGAATGTTTGTCTAGTCACTATAACTTGCGATTTGATTTCAAAGATTTTCAAGTGTTTTAATTTAGTTTCTACCACTGTAACTGCTTATACAGGATTGGTTCCTTGTTAAGAATGTTTCAGGGGCCGATGGAGGAACATATTCGATAAAAAAGATATGCCCTAACGATAATCTACTCAGAGTTGTTTACCTTCGGATTTCTTGAAAACTCTTCCTAGAAGTAGCTCTAACTCGAAATATATATCACTTGAAGCCATTTTGTTGTTTTCATTTGAACGCTGAAATAATTTCTTGCTGGATACAACCTTTGCATATAAAAATAAATGCAGGTAAAAAAAAATTTTGAAAGCAAAAATGTTTTATAGTAGAGTTATTTTCATCGTACTTTGATTTTTTTCAAACCAGAAATTGTGATTTTTGGGTTTTGTTTGTTGACACCATTTCAACGTTGTAATAAAAACGGAGAAAATCGGTTTACTTAACTTTCTCCTGCAAGGTTCAGTCTCCTTAAAAAAAGAGGCAAACAGTGTAGGTAGATTAGAGAAAATCGATTGAATCTACTATTAGCTTATTCAATATTAAATCAAAATGTTACGTAGTCCGTTTATGTTAATATTGATAAACTTATCCTTTATTTTCCATTACATTCAATATTTCCTTAGAGTTTAAGTTAAGAGTAAATTCACATAGGCTCCTTGCTAGTCGAGAATCTCACCGAAATAAGGCTGTGCGCGAGTAATTTACAAACTACACTTGGGAGTTTGGTTCGATTTATTCTTTTTGTGAATGTTCAATCGAAGTTTCGTCACGCATTTGGTTCACGTGTAAAGCAGGTATTAGACGACGCAAATATTTGCTATTTTTGGTACGATTTTATTTGCACAAAATAAAATCTGTATTGAAAAATAGCAAATATTTGCTTCGTCTAATACCTGCTTAAAGAGTTATGAGTTGACGCCGTTGATGCTTGATGAAGCCACATCGTAGATTATTGTGTACAAGTTGAGGATTCTCAATTCCATATTTAATTCTCTTTGCAAAAGCATTGCATTCGTACATGAGTGTTAAACCTGTTGTTATGATTCGTTGCAATTCGGAAATGATGAATGAGTTTAAATGCATTCCAGGCGAATCTGATAAGTGTTCAGTGTAATTGAATTTCTAACAGCCTCGCTGAAACACGGTTTTGATTGTACGGTTATTATGTGGTAAGCAAAACATTTCTAGTTCTAAAATGATCAACCTTTAACATTTTTCCAGCAATTGCGAGTAAAGGAGTGGGAGCGAAGAAAAAAGAAAAATTTTCCACGTACTTCACATATCAACAATTTGATGGAATGTAGGAAATTCGCAATCAAATGCATTGCCAGTCTGAATTCAAAATATCGAAACACACAACGGCAGAAAGCAATCAAAATCGCGATGTAACCAAAAACAGTCATGCAATGTAATGAAAACAGCAAAAAACAAGCGTACATATTCCCATGCGAAAATTTGTTAGCCAACATGCCAATTGTAGCCGGTGCCCAGCAAACAAGTTAGAGCGGGAAAAAACACTGCCGGAAGCGAAGAAATTCGATGCAGTTTAACAATTTGCAGCTTTGACGATTGATGTTCACGTTATGCACCTAGTTTGAGGCAAAAAAATATGCGACTTGTAGAGATGCCAAAAAAAAGAGTTAAGCTATGTGACTTGCAAGGGAATGTTGTTGGTCCACGGAAGCGATTTGATCCACCTAGTAGTGGATATTTATTGTTGAACAAAAATCACCCAATTGGTGGAGGAAATTTTAAATGGGGATTTGTTTGCCCTTCTTCGTCGTCACAGGACAATCGAAACCCCAAAATTGGGTGCTCGTTGTTTCGTCCATACCGGCGGTCCACAGCGGGATTTGGTGCGTACTAGCCAATGCGTTGGTGTAGTGCAAATGCTTTGTATCCGGAAACAATGATCGAAACGAATGAATTGTGTTATCCACGTCTGGTGTTTTGTGTTTCCGGTCAATCTGTACGTCAAGCCTCTGGTTTAGACTTTGCTGTATAATTTGCATCTATTGTGCCCCGGCTAGACGGGAAATCGTGAGTGTGGCAAAAAAATATGTTGATGAAAAATATATCATTTCATCAGCCCTTGTGACCACAGTGAGGGGCAGCGTGAAATAGCTGTGTTTTCCAGACGCTAACACCGGCATACAATATGCGAAAGTGGCCTTGGAATGACCAAACAGCGTGGTTCGTGACTCAACTGAATCGTGCACTGGAATTGAATATTAGATTAAATTATTGACACCATGTATGAAATCAACATGTGACGGTTGGCGGAGGGATGCTTTCATGGCTTTCGCAAATACGTGACCGGTTTAAAACTACTTGAAAATCTTGTTAAGGGCGAGATATTGGCATGTTTGATGTTTACGGAGATGGGTTGTACATCAAATTTTTACGTGAAGTTGGTTTAGGTCTCTTTTAGATACCCTTCAGATCAATGAAAAAAATTAAAAAGGAAAGTATAATTGATATGGTAATCTGTAACCATTTTAAAACATTTTCTTCCATACTTAAAACATATGGGGAATAGGGGCATAATGAGCACCCTAACTTGGTTGCTGATTTGAGCATGGAAAACGACAAAAATTTTAAAACTCATTTAATTCAATCACCTACAACGGGACTCGTTCTGCAGCCAACCAAAGTTTTTTTCATCACTAGCGGACCAATTTTCATTTTAATCACTAAACAAAATCACTCACTACACTGAGAATACTTTAATCTTTGAAATGTTCACCTCAAATTTCCTAAAACAAGCTTGAATTAGCAGAAATATATGAGATGAATTTCTGCAATTCCTAAATTTCAACTGTATGTATTTTCATCTGTTTTCACTGCGTTGAAGAAAATCAAGAGTTGCCAAATCAGTTCCTATTAATACGAATGAATCATACTGAAAATGTTGAATTAATCCGATATAATTGGCATAAATCTACAGCATTGTAGTGGTTACCTAGGTTACCAGTTTTACACGTAAACAACTGCAGCGGATATCTAGGTAACCTACTACTACGGGCTGCGGCTACGTTCATTCATGATAATGTGATTCATTCATGATTAACAGTGAGATGAATATAGGGGCATTGTGAGATGAATAATTGAGCAGTGATTCATGTTTTGAGATGGATATGGAAACGTTGTGAAAAATGGTTTGTTTTACAAAATTCAGGATAAATTTAGCTGATTTTACTTAATATACAATTCTAAACTATTCCATAAGAGTACGTTAGCATATTTAGCTTATTTGTTCAATGATTTCGTGAAAATTTTGTGTTTCATCCATGCATTCTTCGTGAATATCGGCTTAATGAGATGAATAATGGAGCAGCTCCCCTATCTTGAAACTATGTGGAAGTACAACTAATGGGCCAACGTTTGTCGCGGGATGCCGTGATACTTGGCGGCTTGTTTCGTGAATGTCCCGTCGCGCCTTATGGTGGCCAATTCTGTCTGCAGTCCCTATTTCTGACCGATTCGGTCTCATAGATTTTTCTAATATATGTTCGCACCATCACTGTAAACAAACACTGACTATGGAAACAGACAAACTCACAAGTCTACTGAGATGAATTTCAGGTGAGTTTATGTGACAAGGTGTGCTCATTTCACCCCACCTAAAGGTGACCATTTCGCCCCTATCGAATTAGTTGAAGTTAACATGACTTTTTAATACGTATTATAGCTTAAAATCAAAACTTCAATGATTGTGAAATTTGGGTTCATATTGATGTGTCTACATACTTGATTAAGCCATTAAAACGAGCGTAGTAGCTTATTATTGCGCACTACAATAATAATAATTTTTCCAACATCCGGGAATCAAGTTGATTTTTTCAATATATTTCCGTATTTCAAACAGACAAACCACTTTTGTTCTACATTAAGAGATACTGTAGTAACTATAGAAGAGTTCCACATACCATATTGTATTTAAAAATGCGTTGTTCGCATAAAAGAGGGGTGCCCATTTTGCCCCATGTGCTCATTATGCCCCTAATCCCCCTACATCCACTGGTATAAATCGAAGAAGGTTGATTTCTAATATATAGTATGAAAAGTTTCCTGCAATGAGCTTCACGAAAAATCGTTTCTGTAGCGGTTAAAATTTGTGTTTTTCTACTGGCGACTGTGAAATTAAAATAATAAATTACTGGTTGTTCCTCGCATGTTATTTTTATTTGTGAATTTGAATCCTGGTCAACTACAAACCAGCCCAATCACTTCTGCAAACCGAATGCTGTTTCTGCTCCGACCGAACAAGATTGCAATTTTAACAAAGGGTGGTCCCATTTCGCTTATTAATAGGAAAACTCATGCGGTGGCTGCATTATGCACCCGTGGCACTACCATTCCGTAGTCTGTGTGAATACTCTTGAAACTGTTAATTGCAATCGATTGGAGAGCCACTTCACTGCATTATACTCATTGCTGGCGCGAGAGAAGCCACTTGACAGCTCATTTTCATCTTCTGGAAATTGGAAACGGGAAACAACATCATTCTGTTTCCATTACAGTATAAATTCATTGCTCTACGTAACACATTAATCACGGTGTAAGCAAAGGCCATACCCAGTTTGGCGGGCAAACACAACGTGACTTCGACAACTCTCACGTGCAACATCGTCGGCAATATGATTGCATCCAATAAAATTAATTATATTTCACATCGCCTTTCCTGTCCAATGAAGCTCTATTTATGCACGGTAGAAAATTAGGATTTGAACAAGTTGGTAAAATATGAGAAACATAAAACTGTGTGCTTTTCATTGAAATTGTTTCCATATACAATACGAGTAATCTTTCGAATAACCATACATGTGTAAGGATTCAATTCCCAC
The DNA here is from genome assembly GCF_029784165.1 of Wyeomyia smithii. Taxonomy (NCBI): domain Eukaryota; kingdom Metazoa; phylum Arthropoda; class Insecta; order Diptera; family Culicidae; genus Wyeomyia; species Wyeomyia smithii. Next base: position 214,495,861 of record NC_073695.1, read on the forward strand.
AGTGCATCCTTCAAAAAGATACACTCTAGAGTGCCTCCAGCTGGGCAATCGGCGTCAAAAATCGACTGACCGCCATCGCGCAGCTTCTCGCACTCGGCACGTTGCGTTTCCCACGATTAATTAAAAACCAATTAACATCCCGTTATTCGTCCAGACCTCGTTGTGGTCGGCTGAAGTTCGATCGATTGGCGCGGAGAAATGAACAATTATTTAATTTATTATTTTCCCTGTTCGGCGTGGCGTTGAAACCTAAAGTAACAGTCACCCATCGAGTGGTTGGCTTTTGGGAAGTAACGCGGTCAGTCGATCGATCTTTGAGGGCTCCGGGTAATCCGAGCATTCAGTTTTGTGATCACGCGATCTTGCAGGTCAATCGTTTCGCTCAGGTTTACTGGGTTGGTTGTAATTAAGATTCCGAACATGTTGACATGGGGCATTGCCACTGGGTTTGCTGTTTCGTCGGTAGAATGAAAAATTATAACGAGGCGTTGAAATGTTACGTCCATTTTATTCTAGACTACGTAGGCGATCAAGAGTTTTAAACTTTGAATTCTGAGCCTAATGCCGTTATGAAGCAGGCTGAATTTTTACCAATTGTGGAGACTGTTGCAAATTTCCAAGCTTTTTTTCAGAACATTCATCATTTATCTCAGATGTGAAGGCTGTTTTGAAAGGTCTATCAGTTGATCAGACAGTTGAATTGGAAAAAAACTGTTGTCGATACTATCCATGTTAGTAATCAGAAGACTTTCAGGCATCACCAGTATTTCCTATGGCTAGTGTGTCAGTGGGTAAAATGTCCCATTCAGATATCAACAAATTGTAGACAATTTATCTTGTTTAGGCATCACAAGGCTGTTCATATGCTAGTGTCCTCTCAGGAAGTATACCAAATTCAAATGGCAACAAGAATGTCGTGTTGGGTGCAGAAAAGTGAGCTAATTGTGATTAAGGTAGTCCCAATCCTTAGAAGATGGACCACCTACCTACAACCTACATTTACAAAAGGAAACTATTCGCCTCTTCTCGTGACTGCTAACAACAACATCTGTATATGGGGTTAGTCGCAACATGTACATATGATGAACAAAGATCATTCATGATCATTCAACCAATGATTAAGATTTTTTAAAAAGAGAGTGAAAAAAAGTGTGTTGTCTCCTACTCCCATAATGAGATTGTTTTGGTGGCAGGTTCAAGTTCCCAGTTGGTTTAGAGATCTTGCTTGTATAAAACGTGCGTCAGGACTCAGGATGGACAAAAAGGTAGAAAAGATTAATATAACCGAAAAAGTTCGGCAAGTTTTCGCAGTAGAGGATGGCGGTTTCAGGTGCATCGCGGCGGAGAATTGCACTTACTGGCCAAAAACTATTATTATTTTGAACTGCCATCGGCATCTCCGGGAGCAGCATCCCGTTGAATTTAATATTTTGAATTTTGGAAAACGGCTTCCAGATGACGAAGTAGAAAACCTTTAGCGCCGCAAAAGAATTAAACACGCTGGGCAACCGGATGATTCCAGTTTGGAAACAAACATTTTAAAATATATTCTTCTAACAAACAACCGAATTGTTTTTTTTAAATCTAACACGATGAGCATTTTTTTAAAATATGTACCAGGTAATTTTTTTTTTCAAAATGTTATTTTGGCTTGGCTGAAACTATGCATAGACGTTTCTATGAGCGAAAGATGCCATTTTGTGCTATTGGCTAATTTTTGGACTACGACTCATTTTTGAGAAGCTATTTAAAAATGCTTTTTTGGGAGAATACAGGTTGGACTTGATTATATATAGTCTAAGATTTTATTTCACTAAATATAATCGTATTTTATATATAGGGTCAGAATTCGTGAAACGGATCACTAAAAATCGCGATGTTTTTTTTTTTTCAAATAAGTATTTCACTCGGGAAGTTGATTTTGTAATTTCTATTGAATTTGAATAAGTTTTTGAGTTGTTATTGTCATTTGAAATTTAGGTCAAAATTGTTTTTAAATAGACATAGCTTTAAAAATAATGCATCGAATTTGATGAAATTTTCACAGCAGATGCATCCTAATTTGTAGTTTACGAGGATATTTTTTTTGGAGAAAAAATAGTTTTTCAATAGTAACTATTCAAAACAATATGTTGAAAATCTATGTTCTGGGGCACTGAAAAATCAGAAAAAAATCACAAGTTTTTTTGACGAAATTTCGAAACTTCTCTGAAAATTTCGCGGTAGTGTTATATTTTGATCTAAAGATATGGGCCTTCAAAGTTGGTGCCGCAACGACTAATGACTATAACAACTTCCCGAGTGAAACTCGAAGTTTTTAATACTTATTTGAAAAAATTAGACATCGTGATTTTTAGTGATCCGTTTCACGAGTTCTGACCCATAATCAAATCAGAGAAAGAAAAATATTTTTTTATTCTATATGAATGATTTGTTGTTTTCGAATAAATAAGAAGAATTTTATGTTTGACTCATCTCCCTAAAAGTCAAAATTACATTTCTTACAAAAATATATATCTCGTGGTTGTTCCTGGTGTAATTGCAGTCAGATCTAAAGAAAAATTTCGATTAGGGTTTATTATTGATTTGCCAACTCGTTTTTATGTAATTTCTCAAACTTTTAAAAATTTAAATTATTCTTTTATTTTTAAATTTTTTTTAATTTGTTTAAATTTTTTTTTGTATTTCCAGTATGTATTATTTTTTTTTGGGTATTTTTTTTTATCATGAAATTTTTTTAAATACAGGGCGGACTCGATTATCCGGAACATCAGAATTTTTTTCATTCCGGATAATCAAGTTTTCCGTAGAATCGAAATGCATTGGCCAAAAATTGCAGAAGTATCGATATTTGAGTATCGATAATTTCTCCCTGGCTGTATCGATGCTCGGTTGATATTGAGGGCGGAGCATCGATACCTGCTGTATCGAAACTCTGCCTGCTACTTGAAACAGGTCTATGAAAAGCTACCATTTTTTCTTGATCATTAATACGGAAAATCAGAGATGCCAGGTGTTTTTGAAAAATTTGAGCAACTATTCGAAAAACCGACAAGATCTGCTTACAGTCTGTAAAAAATTTGCCTGTGATTTGAAAAAATGCGTTCGCGCAGGCAAAAGTCTGCAAAAATGGGTGAAAGTATCGATCCAGCTTTATATCGAAGTCGCTTGCATCGATAAAAAATAACGATATTTAGGCCCTAAGGTGTCGATACCGTAAGTATCGATACGATATCGGCCAATGCTAAAACGAATCACACAAAAAATACTGAAATTTTGCGATTAACGAACATAACATAAATATTTCTTTTCTGTATTCTACTTGTATGATGCGTAACCAGAAGTTATTTCTGAGGCGAAAGGGGGTAAAATCTTGAGAAGTAAAAAAAATAAATTGGACATTGATTATTTTCACTCAATTCGAACTTGTCCCAAACATGCCGAAAGTGATTTTTTAATTTTTTAATTTTAAATGGTAACAAATATGCCAGAAGGGATGGTAAAGGCGACATTTCGGAATAAAAATTGAAAACGGACACCAAAAAAATTAAATTCCGGATAATCGAGTCAAAAATTCCGAATCATCGAATTCGGATCGGATCGGATTCGGATCGAATCGGATAATCGAGTCTCCGGATAATCGAGTCCGACCTGTATTTTCAAAATTTTCGATTTATTTTAATTTTATTTTATTTTTTTTTCCTTTCCATCAAGCGTAATGTATTTTATAGATGTCCTCTTACGACATATTAGCTCTAGATAAGTAATATTTGAAATTAAAAAAAAATTTTTTTGTTTCTATATATAATCGATATCTCTATGATCGGATAGTTCTCAATGTTTAGGTAAACAACACCAATTTATCCGAAACAAGGTCATTAGAAAAGCAGCACATCTTTTTCATTCAAAAATGGTATATGTGAAAGTAAATGCAGTATGGGTTCGATTTTGAAATTACAGAAAATCGAGATGAGTAAAACACTTAAACAATCGGACCTATACTGTACTTACTTGTACCAAGTGCTCACTTATCACTCAGAAATTGAGAATTATTCTCTATTCTTGATTACAATTCGAGTATTTCCAAAAGAAAAACAGAGGTGTATTTTAAACTACACTAAGGGCGTCTTTTACGCGGCTTTTTTCTACGCGACTTTTTTTTACGCGGCTTTTTTTACGCGGATTCCGGAATTTACGCGGTTTTTTTACGCGGACTCTGGAATTTACGCAGTTAGTGTATATAGTACTGGAACTTATTGAATAATCATTGTGGTAGTGCTTTTCAGCAGGGGAATTGTGCCATTAGCTCGAACAATTTTTTGGTCATGCTGGCCGATTCAACGTCGGATATCACGGGAATCAGAAAAGTCTTTGAAGTGATTTCGCAGCGTGTGGTTGCGTGATTAGGTGGAACAATAAAACGAACGAATTTTTCGAGAGCTAGAAGATGAATTGCCGCTATTATATCAAAACTTCTAGCGCATGAACATAGTTAATTTAGCACACCCTTTTGGCAAACAGGATTCAATATAAGAATTCTGATTTATAAGAGGGAATGTCCTTTCGCCAGTCGGCGATTCTTTGTAAAAAAGAGTCAATCCGAAAGGAAACGATGAAAAAAATAAAATATTACACGTACCCTGAAACTTATTATTGCTAGAAAAGAATTATTGTTATGTTTACTAAAAATCTTAGTTTAATACGACTAAAAGAAATTAGTTTCAGAAGATAGGTTCAAGCATTTGAATGTCTACTAATTAGCACGCGAAGATGACTATTGCGTTTATTTCGCGTCCACGACCCACGATCAATCATGCAAATTATGCAAATCTTGTGTTTATTTTTAAATTTATTTATATCAGGTAGCCACCTCCTCTCTCTTCCCTTTTAGCACTACCTCTCAAATCAATATGAGTAAAATGTTCCATTCACCAAACCATAACAAAACAAGAGGCAGATAAATTCTTCGACATAACCGCAAGCTTATCGTAATTCGATCAATTGAATAATAGCAAAGTTTAGTACCTATTCGTTTTTGTATTACCTGCTTGAGCAGCCTTCTTTTAAAAATGAATAAAACAAAAAAATATCCTATTATGTTTCAGACTACTCCAGCAGTTTTTCATTAATTGGTGAAGCAAACCTGCTGAAAAAAAATGGTTGCCCAAGTAGTCCGATAGCCTTAAATTACTCTCCCTCCCGCCGTCACCATACCACATCATTGCTACTACGTCACTGTGATGCGAAGGGGACAAGTCAAGTTTATTATTCTCTTTTGCTATCGGTTTTTCTCGTGCGACGAGCCACGTACGGAGAAAAAAACACAACGAGTTGCGCGGATTATTCTCTTCTAAGAGCTGTATATAGTCTAGTTATGTATTTATTATTTCCGAGTGAGCAATCAACATTTTGTTACGTACTGAGAGGATTCAAGTTTATTCATTACTTGAACACATCGCAATCTGTACACTTTGAGACAAAACGACAATCGGATCATAATCGTTTCGTTTCCATCGCTGCCCCTTACACCCGCTGCTCTGGCATCCTCGTCGACAGCACACATCCAGCGCGTGCGCGGTCTGCCTCGAAGTCGTCGGCCTCTATCCGGTTCTCTACTAAATATTATCTTTGCTGGTCGCTCATCCGCCATCCGTGCTACATGGCCAGCCCACTGTAACCTGCCGTGTTTCACAGCTTGACAATATCAGCGTGTTTGTATACTTCGTACAGCTCATGATGCATGCGCCTGCGCCACACTCCGTTCTCTAGTTTACCTCCGAGTATTGATCGCAGGATTCTACGCTCGAAGACCCCAAGCGCTCGTCGATCGGCCTCCTTCCACGTTCACGATTCATGCCCGAAGAGCGCCACTGGGAGGATCAGAGTCCTATAGAGCGCAAATTTGGCTACGGGACCTAAGCTGGCTACGCAATCCGTAATAAACCCTATTCGCCGCCGCAATCCGCCTCTTCACCTCGCGGCTTACCTCGTTGTCACATATCACGAGAGTACCAAGATAAATAAATTCGTCGACCACTTCGAAAGTATCCCCATCCATCTCCACCGCAGCACCAACACCCGTAGAACTACCACGCTCTCTGCCAGCCACCATGTACTTCGTTTTGGCAGTATTTATGGTGAGTCCAATTCTCGCAGCTTCCCTTTTGAGAGCCGTAAAGGCCTCCTCAACTGCTCTACGGTTAACACCAATTATATCAATGTCGTCCGCAAAGCCCAGCAGCATGTGAGACTTAGTGATGATGGTGCCGCTCTTCTGCACACCTGCCCTTCGTATCGCACCTTCCAAAGCTATGTTGAACAGCAAGTTCGAGAGCCCGTCACCTTGCTTTAGACCATCTAACGTCACAAACGCGTCCGAAAATTCGCCCGCTGTTCTGACGCATGATGTGAAACCGTCGAGCGTCGCACGTATCAGTTTAATCAGTTTAGTTGGGAAACCATGTTCTAGCATTATTTGCCACAGCTCGCTGCGTTTCACTGTATCGTACGCCGCTCGAAAGTCTATAAACAGATGATGTGTCTGCAGGTTGTGTTCTCGAAACTTGTCGAGGATCTGTCTCAAGGTGAACATCTGGTCCGTTGTAGATCGCCCCACTCGAAAACCGCATTGGTATTCTCCAACAAAAGCTTCCTGCAACGGCCTCAGTCGCTGGGACAGGATACGGGAGAGAATTTTGTAAGCGGAATTGAGGAGGGTTATGCCTCGATAATTACTACACTCGAGTCTATGTCCCTTCTTGCAGATAGGGCATATGAGTCCTTCCAACCAGTCCGTAGGTAGTTGTTCCTCAGACCATACCCTTAGGATAATCTGGTGAATTGCACTACACAGCCGTTCGCTCCCAACTTTGAAAAGTTCGGCCGGTAAGCCGTCCTTCCCAACGGCTTTGTTGTTTTTTAGCTATTTGCAAGCATTCTTCACCTCGTTCAATGTTGGTGGGTCCACAGCTTGTCCGTCCTCCCCAATTTCTATCCTGTTCTCCTCGACGACTCTCCTCCCTTCCTCGCCGTTCAACACCACTTCGAAATGTTGCTTCCAACGTCTGGCCACTTGCGATTTATTGGTAATCAGGTTCCCCTCTCTGTCATTGCACATGGCAGTTACTGGCATGGTCCGGTTCCTGATTCCGTTGATCGTTCTATAGAAGCTCCTCGTGTCGTGCCTGGTGAAGCAATTCTCCGCCTCCACGAGGACACGATCGTAGTGCTCACGTTTCTCACGGCGATGAAGCCTCTTTTCGGCAGCTCTTGTCTCCCGGTATTTCTCCCGCATCTGACGCGTTACACGATTAGCTGCTACTAACGTGTTGGCGTAGGCTCGATTCTTCTCCTTCGTCACCTCTAGGCACTCAGCATCGAACCACCCACTACGCGTGGTTCCCGTTGTCATGCCTATCACCTCTCGCGCTGTTTCGCTGACCGCATCATGGATGTGCTTCCACTGCTCGTTCAGGTCCACTCCAGTTGGTTCACAGATCCGTCTATCAACTTTCCGAGTATACTTTGCAGCAACTCCTTGCGCTGATAACCTCTGGATGTCTAGATGTATCTTCCTCGCCGACCTCGATTTAAATACATTGGACAACCGGGCGCGAATCTTGCCTACCACGAGATAGTGATCCGAGTCGATGTTTGGCCCTCGAAAGGACCGCACATCTATGACGTCTGAAAAGTGCCGGCCGTCGATCAGCATGTGGTCGATCTGGGAGCAGGCCTCTCCATTGGGGTGTCTCCAGGTGTGCTTCCGAATATTCAGACGTGCAAAATGGGTACTACAGATGGCCATTCCCCTGGCCGCGGCGAAGTTCACTAATCTCAAGCCGTTGTCGTTGGTGGTAGAGTGAAGGCTTTCCCTACCAATAACGGGGCGAAAGAACTCCTCTCGTCCGACTTGTGCGTTCGTATCTCCGATGACGATCTTTCTCGAGGAGCTCATAGAACTCCTCCTTTACGTCATCGGTTTTATCGTTTGTCGGCGCGTACACGTTGATAAGGCTGTAATTGAAGAATCTGCCCTTGATCCTCAATACGCATAGACGGTCATTAATAGGCCTCCACCTAATCACACGCTTCATTTGGTTTCCAAGTAGTACGAAACCGACGCCCCGTTCCGCTCTATCGCCGCCACTGTAGTAGATGTGATACTTGAAAGAAGTGCCCGCGGTCGAATCGACCGCCCGGAATTCACGTACCCCGGTTTTAGGCCAACGCACCTCTTGTATGGCTGCTACCTCCACTTTTGCCTTCCGTAGCTCTCTGGCCAAGATGCCCGCACGTGCCGGTTCGAGCAGAGTCCTAACATGCCAAGTACCAAGTTTCCAATCGTTGTCCTTTTTCGTTTGCCTAGGTCTATACCGATTGTTCCGATTCGCATCATTCTCTGGATTGTTCGTAGTATGTTTATTTTCATCATGCTGCCTTACTAGGGCTGCGATGCCTAGTCTCGCGACGGGGCTGCCGTCTTGGGTGTAGCTGGCGAGACACCGCATTTCAGAGTTCAGCCGTCCGCTCCGGATCAGTCGCTGTTTGAACCGCCCCTGAACTGGGGAACAGACGCTCAGGCAAGCTGCTCTCCAAGGAGAACAACTCCCCCTTCCCTGTCAGCATACAACCAAGTTCCCACCGGTTCACCGATCTTCCCTTGGTTGCTCGTATCCCAGTCGGTACCACGTGGAGGTAGGGATAGGAGTTGCTGGGCATTATGCTGTGGACCACCCTGGGGTCTATTTTATGCCAACTAGTACGGGTGTACTGCTGGTACGCATTGCCCAGCCGTTTACCAACCGAACGCTTCAGTCCAATAAATGTATATTTACACTTTGGGTTCTAAAATATTGATGTTATAATTGAAGTATAAAATATGAAGTTTGACTTAATGTTAGTGCTTAAAAAACAGCGAAATAAAAGAAATGACTCTCAATTTCGAACAATTTAATCACGAGCGATACATGGAACGTTCAAATAGTACGATACCACATTAAATTATGTTGAGGTCACATATATTGATCAAAGCAGGTATAGTTTTAAAGAGTCTTTGAATTACTTTTCTTTCCAAAACTTTTGAGCCACATTGTTATGAAGTTTGTTATTTGTAAGTTTGAGAGATGGCTCGTTCGTATGACACTAGTTATGTTCAAATAAGTCGTGTAATCTTTTAAATAATAGACTTTCGTCGTTTTATTAACAATTTTATACATTAAGGTTGCTTAAGTTCGATTACAATCAAATGAAATGGGAACGTATAGGGCAGCCAAATTTTGAAACCACGTGCTCAATCATAATTCATCAGTTAACCCTTAACTAGCCCGTTCATCTGATATCAAATTTGTTCAAATCGGTTGTGTAGTTTCTGAGAAAATGAAGTTTCGTGATTTTCACATTTCGTTACATCACAGACGAAGTTACAGCCCGATTACAGTAAAATTCAATAGGGTGTTATGAGGCAGCTAGACATTTCTATTGACACTAATGTTGTGGAAATCGGGTCAGCCATCTCTGAGAAAAGTGAGTGACTCCAAGTGGTCTTCGGAATATGTTCCTTTTCATAGCTAGATTTCACATTTTTAAACATAACAAGCAAAGTAAAATTCTGATTGCAAAAGATATCAATAGGTTCTTATGGGGAAACCAGACCTTCCATTTGACACTGATTTTATGAAAATCGGTTCAGCCATCTCTGAGAAACATGAGTGAGATTAACCAGGTTTCAGAACACGTTTCTTTTCATAACTTTTGAACCACATGTCCAATCTGTATAAAATTCAAAAGTTAAGGCTCTTTCGGGTAGCGACCACTAGTTGGTTTGCTATAGTGCGTAGACGGCAAGTGACGGGTAGAGCCAACACCTTCGCAGTGCGTGCCTCCTTGCAAAATGGAGAATGCAACGTGCGTGACCAGACGAACAGGATAGAGCGCCGCGCAGCATTTTGATCTGCAAGTCCGTCACTAATGAGGGCGTTGAAGACAAGCTCGATATGTTATGCGAGATTATCAATACGAATCCGTGGGGTGTAGCCTACAGGATAGTGATGGCCAAGACCAAAGGAGTGTTGGCACCTGCAGAGCGATCACCAGCGATACTGAAGCGTATCATATAGAAACTCTTTCCGTGCCACGAGCTTTTTTAGCCTAAGCCTTCGGCGTCGAGTCTCACGTCCTACGTTCCAGTATCTCAGACATAGACCAGAGATGGTCGGTGAAATTGAGCGACGACAGCCGTATCGAGGTTGAGGAGGAAGTTAGAGTTACGAATGACGAACTCATCGTGATCGCTAACTCCTTAAAGGTGAGTAAGGCACCGGCACCCGATGGAATCCGTTACCTGGTAATCAAGATGGCAATGAAAGTAGCCCCCGGACCAGAGGTGTCTGGTTGACTGTCTTTTCTCGGATAGGTTGAAGCGACTGCTGGACTGCTGGACACTACGAGGGTATACGAAGTGCACCCCAATCACCACAGGAGTACCGCAAGGTTCCAACCTGTGTCTGGTGTTGTGTAATGTCATGTACGATAGAGTGTTGAAGCTGAAGGACCCAGCACGGGTTGTGATTGTCGGCTTTGCGGACGACATAACGCTGGAGGTCTACGGCGAGTCGATCGGAGAGGGCAAGTTGATCATCGCGCAATGCTTACGCAAAGTCAAGGACTGGGTGCAATCTAGAAAACTGGAGTCAGCGCACTATAAGACGGATGTCACGGTATTGAATAACCATAATCGTAGACTACACCATTACCTCAAAGCGACCTTCGAAACCCTTGGTTGACGACAAGCTTATGTTCAAGAGCCACGTCAGCTATGTCTGTAAGAGAAACTCAGTTAGCTTAGCGATGTATGGTAGCAAGCGGAAACTTCTTGCCAGCGTGGTTTCGTGGTCCAAAGCGCTAGGTACTAATAGTTATCGTGATAAACTGGATAGTACCTACAGGCTCATGTGCCTGAGGGTTGTGAGTGCGTATCGTACAGTATCGTACGACGCAATCTGCATCTTGTGCGGTATAATGCCTACCAGCATCGCCGTTAAGAATCAACGTGACACAAGGGGCATACGTAAGGTCATTCTCGATGTTCAGATGGCAGCGGGAATGGGCCAATACCGCGAAGGGTAGATGGAAGCACCGACTTGTCCAGAGACTGATAGCAGTCAGCGACCAGCGAAGATTATATTCAACAGAGAGACCGACAGAGGTCGCGACTCCGTAGTAGGTTCCGTATTCGTGGAAGGTTCTAGATGAGGACAACCTTTCGGCAGGTGTTGAAGACAATTTGCGAATACTAGCCCAAGGTTGAGTAACGTGTTGACGTATTCGGGATTTGACAGTGGGTCGTTAACGATCTGTTGCCATAAAAGTAAAAGTAAGTTAGTCTCAGGAATAAACTGTTGATTTACAAACAAAAATTAAGACCAACAATATTGTATACAGCCCCCATCTGACACAAGTTGTTGTGAATCGGGAAAAAAAATGAAAAGCCGAGCATCACTAGACAGTCTGAGAGAACGAGTCAATGCGGAAAGGGGCAGGAACGAACCGAGACGACAAAGACGCAACTGGCAGCGCGGAATGGAGTAAGCAAGAAGTTACCAATTTTACAGGAAAGCCGGATGAATGGCTATTGTTTTTTGGGATGTTTCAAGCGTCCAACGAAGCCTGGTACTCGGATATCGAAAATATTGTACTGCTACAAGAATGTCTTAGAGGTCATTATGATGATGATCCGAGGACAGCTACCTCTACCAAAATCAGTCCTAAAAGTTATCGGAAACTTCGCCAGTTTTATGCTCGACCAGAACAACTTTTGCAGAGCCATCTGGAGAAAGTTTACAAGCTGAAACCCCGATTGTAACTGTGAAATCACTTGGAGACAGCAACTAAACAGCACTTAGTGAACCCGTTGCTCATTCAAGAGTTAGTTGATAAGCTACCAGACAACGACAAGCGTGAATGGGTACACTTCATGCGAGGAAAAAATGTAACGCTCCGGACATTCATCAATTTCCTTTCCAAGACAGTTTAGGAAGCCTGCGAAGCGAACGTCAGTGAAGAGTTCAAATCGGTAGGAGTAGCCTACATCGAGAGCCAAGCGGGCAAGCCGAAGGAGAAGGGAGCGTTGTACAACCACAGCGAAGCCGATAATCAAGCCTGTAGTGATGATAGAAGAAATCTGAAACGGTGCAAGGTGTGTCAGCGCATAGATCACCAGTTGCGGTATTGCCAGAACTTCAAAAACCTGTCGTACGCTGATCGAATGAAAGTTGTCGACCATTGGAAGCTATGCGGCGTATGTCTAAACGAACACGGATTGGCACCATGTAAGTTCAAGTTGAAATGTAACGTCGGGGACTGCAGACAGCCACAAACCCAACTTCTCCATTGAAGGTGCTGTTTGGAATCAGCGCGCACAGCGGAACGAACAACGTCACACTGTTTTGGATGATCCTGGATGGTCTTCACTGTGGAGAAAAGTCCATCACTGTGCTAGCCTTTCTGAACAAAGGAGCGTCGGTGACTCTGGTGGAGAATTGCTTGGCGAAGCGCTTGGACGTCAACGAAATTCGGCAGAAGCTGACGATCCAGTAGAAGGCCGACATTGCAAGAGACGGATCAAACGGATGAACCTGTGGGTGTCAGGCGGGTGAAGAAATGCTTTTATAGACAGGCCGCACCGTCGAAAGGTGGATGCTTCCTCAACAAGCATCAAACGCAGAGGATCTCGCGCGGCAATTCTAGCACATGCGAGGTCTGCCTGTTGCTTTATACAACGGACGACTGAAGATGTTGATAGGATTAAAAACATACATTCATTGGCCCCGGTTGAAGCCAAGATCGAAGCAGTGGTACACCCGATAGCTGTGCGCTGCAAAAAGCAAACGCCGTAGATACGGGTGGCGATTTTCTGGGATTCCATTATGAGTTATCCAACAACGATCTTCACAAGCTGTTGAAAATTCACTACGCACTGGAAGAGACGGTAATTAGCATGCCGCTGGAGAGACTATGAAACGAATCGGTGCCCGCTTCGAAATGGACCTGTTATGAAAAACAGATGTTCCCAAGTTCTCAGACAGCTAGTTACAGAAGAACCCTGAGCTTCACACAAACGTTTGTGTACGAGTATCAGGTCAAAGGCTATACTCATCCTGCCACCCCCGAGGGACTTAGTGCCGTTGAACCTGGTAAAGTATGGTACCTGCCCCTGAATGTCGTACTTAACCCTAAGAAATCAGGGAAATCACGTCTCATATGGAATGCGGCGGCTATGGTTGAGGACGTCTCCCTTAATTAACAGCTGCTGTCGCTGTTGTTTGTAATCGCTGGATTCCGAGAAAAAAGAATAGCTGTCGGTGGTGATCACCGCGAGATATTCACCCAGGTGAAAATTGCCGCATGGGATCGAAGATTCGAACAGTTTCTCTTCCGGAAAGATTCCAACAAATATCCGCGCATGTACATCATGGACGTTGCCATATTCGGTTCAACTAGCTCTCCATATTTGGCGTAGTACGTCAAGAACCTCAACGTTCAAAACTAAGCAGGACAGTACACTAATGCAGCAGCGGCGATTTTAAAGCGTCATTATGTCCACTGTTATTTCGACAGCGGCGACACCGTAGAGGAGGCAATCAAGCATGCGAAGGAAGTTAACTGGGTTTCGAATTCGCACGAAGTGCTCCAGAACCTTGGCGAGCAGAAACCAGTTTCCGCTGTTCACATCACCGAAGACAAAGCTACATCACACGAACGCGTGCTTGGCCTGATCTGGGACCCCGAACTAAATAAGTTCTCATTCCCCACGCATCACCGGCAAGAACTTCTACCGTATCTCAGCGGAGAAATGCGGTCAACGAAACGGTTAAGTGTTATCTTTGACCCGCTGGGCTGACTCTCGCCGTTTACGATCCACGGGAGGATCATCGTGCAGCACCTATGGCGTAGTGGTTGTGACTGGGATGAAACAATTAATGACGAAACGCGAAAAATTGATATTTCAAACTAGAATCATGTCAGGCTAATGAAACAAAACAACATATTATAAAACTTCATATTCGAAAGCCACTATATACATTTTCTACTAAGAACAATTCGACAGTTTTTTGAAATAATAAAGGTTGATATAAATTGTGCACTGCATGCACTAACATTTTACGCAACCTTTAATTGTATGGCTTGACATTTCTTAATAAGTCTCGATTGAATGATTTGTTTTTTTTTTTAAATCCTCGATTGGCAAGTGTTATCACTGTTTGTTTTGCTCTGTTGATGTTTTTACGCTCTTTTTATAGTTTTTATTCGAGATAATTCCATATCACGGTGGAAACAATATTCCTTCGTAGGGGCGATCTAGAACAACACTTTCGATCCAGTCTATGTGAGGATAAATTCTGGTTCCAATCAAATCGTCATTGCATCCTGCACTTAGACTCGATATCACACCCGTGATATAGCAAGTTATATGAGGGTTATTCATAAGGATTGCAATTGGTTCTCCGTAATTCAACTGAAAATATACAGTGTTTTCACGAACTTTTACTTTAATTCTATCACTTCTTGCACTCGCGTTAGCAGATACGTATTTCGGCTTCTACTTGACTATCCACTGGAACTATGGAGAAGATTTCGTATCGAAAGCGGAACACGTATCTGCTTAAATGTCGAAGAATTGAAGGTGACGAGTATTATTTGGTTTTAATTCTTACCTTGCAAACTGAGGGAATTAGTGAAATGTTATTGCTGGCACAGAGAAGATTTTGTCGCTGCTGCAGTGGATCTATGCATCGTCCATTGTTAGTTATGTCTGCTTCAATGTTTATTTGCCCCTGTGAATTTTCTCTTGCACTGTCATATAGTTCAAACTCTTTATTGTAGGCTGAGAAATAGATTTGATTATGCTCCCCGTTGATCTCAGACTCTCGCCAGAGGCAAGCTGGCAGTATGTTTTCTTTGGCTATCAGATACATAGCAAGTTTGACTAAGGCAATGTCGTTTTGCGGTTCGCCTCCGTTGCTGTAAGCTGGATGAACGTGAAGGTCTTGAATGGGTACCTTCTCGTCACTCAGTGATGACTCGATGTAACCGGGTGAGGGTTTTTTACTGACACAAGAAGCAGATGTGATGGCAAACCGATAATCGATAAGGGTAGCTCCACAATGGTATTGAAAATAGATTTTTTCAAACCACCGAATGGAAACCCTATGAACTGGATAAAAGGAAGGAGAACTTATGCCAATCGGAACCTGTTCCCTGTTAATGCACATTGATTTTCGCAGGCAGTCTTTAATGACATTTCGAAAGTTAGTTTTTAAGAAATAATATAAAATAAACATGTTCTAAGCATTTACCCATATATCCAAAAGTTTGTTTTGTTTCATTTTCTAACCAACGACGATAGGAAGCCACCCGAGTGTACACTCCAACAGATCCTTTGGCACATGGAGTTCCAAATGAGACGACACCTACTATCAATGGAATTAGTGTTCCGTGTACATCGAGCCTTTCGGTCTGTATCGGTCCACCGGAGTCTCCCTATGATTGAATATTATATGTATGAGTATGAGAATTGTGATCTGCTGCGCTAAATCGTCATCAGCTGCGCTGTTAACGTCAGTATCCCCGAGGCGAACAGTATCCGGTTTCTTCCTGTAAGAAGACGTCAGTACTAAGAATAGAAATTTATACTCAATCATAAAACGTTTGAGCATTGGTTTCACCCTTTGTAAAAAGCACAGTGTGCTGCTCTTAATATTGTGCATTTAAATAAAAATTATCAAAATGTCGCTGATAAACTGGCAGTCAGGCTTACTTCCGATGTTTATTTTTGGTGTTCTCGCAACACTGCAACCATCTCAGCCGGCCCTGCGCTGTCAGTCCAGTTTATAAAAACAAATACATTGAAATCATTCCGTAGTTCTTGTTGTGTGAACACGCAGTTGTTCTATGTGTTTGTAAAGTCGGAAGAAAGTTCGGAAGTCGGAAGTCTGACTTCCGAACTTTAATTTAGTGCTGGCGCCACAATACAAAGCGTGCAGTTGTCAGAGTTCCTCCACATGCATATGTAACACCTTCTTCTGTTGTCCACCCAATAGCTACCTACCAGAAATCAATCAGCATTAAAAGTCAAAATAAGTTACCAAAATTATACCGTATGTGGAAATTCTTCCCGGACAGCTCGGGCCCACCGAATACAGTTGCACCATTGATTCTGAATTTAGAGTAGAAACGATTCGGACAGTCTGCAATGCTTTCAAATTTAACTAATTTGTTACTTTATAACAACAGTGAATTACCTGCTAACGTTTGTCGACTATAATAATCGTCGGGTGGTGTAGAGGTGAAATATTTGGGCTTTTCATGTTGATCTTGCGATCTTAAAAAAACTGTTAGTAGTGCAAAAAACAAACCTAATGATTGCATATTCGAGATGCTACATCTAACTACTAGAACGCTTCAAAAGTATCTGTTTTGATGGTCAGCACCGTTAAGTTTCAAAGATTAGATTGTTCATCTTGTGCGGTGAATCGATTGTACACAGTAAATAAAAAATCGCACACGCATACATACGTACACATGGAAGGAACATTGAAAACCATGTGATATAACTTCTTACTTGTTTTTTTTTTTCATTTGTATTAATTGTAATTACATTTTTCGGTACTGTGTAGTAAAACAGGAATGGCCGACAGTTTCTAAAAACAAACGGGTTTTACTGCCATGTGGGCAGACACTGAACTCTTATCGTTGACCTTGACCAGTATATAGTGACAGCCCAACCCTCAAAAAGAAAATGTTTTATCCATTTTGTTGAAATTTATAGAATTTGTTTGTAAATTATATGTTTTGATTGAAATTAGTATTTTCGATGTGATTTGAATAAAAAACATTCTGAGGTGTACTCGTCTTAGGGGTATTTTAACAATCACAGGAATTAATCCCCATAGCGGTGTATCGACCTGTTTTTCAACGAAATCTATTATTTGTGGAGATAGATTGGATTGGACTCTTCAACTTAAGTGAAAAAAAAAAAAAAACATTAAGCCTGATAACATGAGTTTGAGCAGCAGTGTTTTATGACATTCAGCTCACTGGACCACTTTGAGATCTTCAGTTTTATCCAATGATTGCTATACCTTCCTAAAGAAAGGAAAAAACGGATATAAGGTGAATAAAATATGAGGTTTTTTTTTCGACCCGCAACCCGCCACCACTTCTGTTGTCCACAACTGATTCTGATAGTATCGAACTGCAAACGGCGATAGTGAAAGGAATCGCCCCGAGTCGGATCGTAATACAAAGTGCACGTATTTATCATCGGGTAGAAAAATTTCGTGTCCTGTCCAAGAAAAGCGGTGTGCGGTAACACTTCCGGACGTAATCAATTTATCATACACCGAACCGCACGGGAACTCGGCTGCCCTTGTTTTTTTTCTTCCAGTCTATCGAAGATTGATTTCTTCATAAACCGGAACTTCAGCGGTCGGGGATGTGCGAAAATTGAAACCAAAGCTGAATGGGGCGAACTGGTGCGGCGGCTGCTTGGAGTGAAAAATGAAGCTGTAAGATTGTATATAGACGAAACATATGCTGCACATTTTCCTGTTCGAACTAATATGGACAATCTTCTTGAATAGATGATTTTCAGCAAAATATGGTGTCAGGCTGAAGAAGCTGGATCGTTTATTGAACCGGTTGAGCGTGAAGTTGGCAAATTTATGCGTACCATTCAAATACTTTTTACAAGTTATATTACTACCTAACATGAGTTTATTAGGGTAAAATATCTTTTTTATAAAAGAAATTTTATATCATAGACATACAGAGTAGTTGAGGTTGAGGATTTAACTATAACTCGACTATTTTAGCTTGATTTGCTAAGTTTGGAATTTACATAGACTGCAACAGACTACAACCCAAACCATTATTTACACACATAACATAAACCGGCCACTCATATTAGCAGCACCAGTTCTTGCTGAACGATGCGAGGCATCACAAAGTGGAAGTAAACTATCTCATTAATTTAATTATCACCAAAGCCGCAGGCCGGTTCTACCTTGGTTCTCTATATGACAGAGGCCCGGTTTCCGAAAACTGTCAAACAGTACGACCGCAAGAATCACTTTCGCAGTGAAGCTGATGCCTAGACTGCCATGCACCAGCGGAACCGGCGAAACCGACGCGAGGCTGAATCACCGAAAGCGAAAAGTGCATAATTAACGGATAATGTTGAAATAATATTTTGATTTGTCATGCCTAGCAAATTATGCATCCGCCTCCTGGGGGTGTGGCGGTTCTCTTTTAATGGACGGCATGAGCTGCGGATTAGTTCTCTGTTTTATTTTATGGGGAACAGAGTTGGAGAACTGAATTTTTAATGTTTTATTATTATTTCAACGAAAACGAAATAGAAAATAGTTTTCTATAATATTTTGTTTTGCGGCAATGATCGATGAAAATCGATTTCAAAAAAAAGGACGTTTATTGAGGCTAACCATACAATTGGGGTCATTTTCAAATACTTCTCGTTCTCGTTCAGCACAATTGGCCGCAACATCTTGTGAGGGGGAAAAATGCTTGTTGGTATGCCAACAGTGATTATATTTGTTCATCAAATTGGAAATTATTGGGTTGCCATACATAGTTTCGGTAATGACCATCTCCCTGGTCTGAGCTGGACCAACAATATGCACAGTATGTAAGGTGCTCTTGTGCTATGCACAAAAAACTTGAATTTTTTAACTCACGTGGCATCTAACGTCTCACCAAGCCGTTGGCAAAGCCGGGTACGAACGACGCTCTTAATCGAAGCGTGGCTTTTTTTTCTGCCACTGCATCGTCCTCGTCGTCGTGAGCTAAGCCACTTTTTATTCCATTGTTGATTTGCAGAGGACGCATCAAAAATCCTTCGCTAGAGGGAGCGCGAGCATGATATACGACCCGGGTTGATAGCATGTTGGGCCTAGCTTAGCTGTTGAACCGATGGGAAGGAACCGAGTAAAGATATTCAATTATCGACAACAAAGGAACAAACAAACTGGAAAAAATGATGCTCTTCCGATGGCGCGTTCTTCTTGCCTAGTATAGCACTGCCTATGGTGTCCAATTCACGGGACGGGCACCTACTAGAATAAACAGTGTGTTCTTTTGCAAAAACTTTTGTCGTTTTCCATAACTTTTGGTTCGATGCGTTTTGGGTGTGTGCGAATGATACAACAGAATCAACAAAAAATGGTATTTCATTGGTTAAGGAATCGTCATTCGGCTTTTTGCGTTTCGATTCCATTTATGATGCAAAATTAAACTTTTATTACACTTGCTTTAGTATCATAAGATAATGTTATTCGATCAAACTAGGTGTCATATGTATGTGTCATACATCAGATTGGTAAAACGCGACTGTATATGATTCGGGAGAAAGTTTGCTGATAGTTTCACAAGGAACATTTAACCCAGCCAACCTGCATCAGAACCACGAGAAACATTCATAGGGTAAATTAATTGGGTGAATGAATCCTTAACCCCTTCAGAAAGATGTCACAAACTCTATTTCACTTTAACATGTTCAGTCGTGTTTAAAATGCTATCGAATCAAGAGCTGGGTGCTCAAAATTATCTTCGATGAATCACATCTTTCAGTGAACCACTCTTACGAAAACCTGTTTATTCTATTGATACAGTGGACCACCCGCCAGATTAACTCAATTTATGCGAAAACTCGAGGGATTTTTTGACAACTTCCATCGGGAAACATCTTATCCAGTCAATCTGGTTCATGTACTTTTATAATTTATAAATCGTAAATCGTTAAGAGAAATTGAGTTAAAGGACCATCCATTAATGATGTCACGCGTTTAGGAGGGGGGGGGGGGTTCAATTATTGTGACATTTTGTGACATATGGGGGAGGGGGGGTTAGCTTGAGTGTGAAATCACATTTAAACTCAAAAAAAAAAATTAAAAAGTCACATACCTAATCACAGAGTTCAACTCAAAACTATTTATGATATTGGCATCATTCATTTATAGTTCTACGATCCCTTTTTTGGCTTAAGATTTGCTTTAGATAAAATAAATGACAATTTACCAAAAAAAAAATGACAATTTATTATTTAATTCTGTTTTACCGTGCATGTTCGTTTATGAATGACAGCGCAATTTCATTAATTTTTAGTGTCTCTCAATCAAATCCATTCCAAAATTGTGACAGAACGTAAATTAAAATGCTTGGCTATTGTAACATGTGGAGAATATTTGGATTGCGAATTGATTGAAGAAGAGGTACTAAATATTGATGGTCTTTCAAAAATCAGCAATGATGCTGCAGTTACTGTATCGGCTTTCTATGTCATCGATATGCGACTCCATCAAAAGCATCCTTGGACTTAGAACTAAACGCCTTTTCTAGTTATCTTCTATAATCTTCTTTTCCTTTTAGTTTCAGTTTTTCTTTCAGTAAAATCGTTCTTATTAAGAAAAAATGCATTCCTAACAAATTTCTCGATTTTCGATCAATTATTACCAAAAAAGGGGGACGGGGGGTGGGGGTTTAAAAACGTGACGTAATTAAGGGGGGGGGTCAAGGAAGTTGTGACCGCTTGTGACAAGGGGGAGGGGGGGAGTTAATTTTTTCCAAATTTTGCGTGACATCATTAATGGATCGTCCCTAATCTGACAGGTGGTTCACTATAGGTTAAAAAAGGAAAGCGGTCCACTGTAGATTAATTTACCCTAAATTCCGATTCTGAGTTTATCTGACGAGTGAGGAATCATTTAAAAAGGAGTCAGTGAATTGTTCTAAACAAAATGAGGAGCATTTTTTTGTTCGGGGTCTTTGTTTGTTTTGAAATTGCATTTGAAAAAAATTGAACAGAAAAAATTACAAAAAAAAATCGATTTTCTCTTTCGATTCAAACAAGAGCCACATGATTTTTTGGTCAACACTCTGCAAAAAATAATGGAGGAATTCGATGAATGGTCTCGCGATGACAATAAAGTTTAAAAATAAATTTGAATTAAAATGATGAACATGAAACTAAAAGAATTACTTACTTCATTTGTTTCAACAAAACTAAGCAACCGTCATCTCCATATGTTTTTTAACTTGTTTGATCCTTTTCTTGAAACTTAGTGAAATAGTCAAGAGAAAATTTAGTTTTTTCAGTTAGTTTCCAAACGGTGCATCTGGAATTGATATCAAAACAAAGCTCTTTAGTTGCTTTATAAAATGCTATTTTCGGTTTCTGTGCCTTTTTCTGTAGATAAAACAGCACCTAAAAAATCGCTAAATCTTTTCCAAAAAAAAAAATTTTTTTTTTCGTAACGGCCGGCGGAATTTAAAACTTACAGGGTGTTCAATAAGTTCGAATACAACTTTTCTTCGTTGTGTAGGTACGCACCTACGATTTTTTCGTCCCACAAAAACATCCTGGGGTTCCAGAGTACCGCGTCGGTGATAGTTTAGTGGACATATCCAGGCGTGGGAAGCTCTCATTAGTGTTTATCAAGAAAAACGTGAAAATCAACGCGCTCTATAAAACCGAGGCTCTAGAGAAGGTTTTGGGCCCGGCACTCCAGGAATTCTACGGAAAGGATCATTGGTGTCGTGAGAATTTGACTGAATTTTTTGGTTAACTCTTTGTGGTCTCCCAGCTCCTCGAACCTGAATTCATGAGACTTTTACGGAAAGCAGAGTGCACATGAATGAGCACTATGGAGCAATTTGTGAAGCTCATTTCACTGAACTGGGACGAGGAAAAACCGCTGATTGACAAAACAGTTAATTGATCTAAATTTATATACTTCTTATACTTTCGTTGTTTGACTCAATTTGAGATCCACCATTCTCACTCAACATAAAATATATAATACCGAACACTCCGTGCTTAACCAAAACAAATAACTAAAAATTTCGAGCGACATCCCAATTTCTAATAAATTATAGCAAGTGCTAGAGTTTGAACACTAGCAGCGAAATCAGCTTGCTTAAGACAAGTCGTTCAGAAGGAACTTACATCATTTGGACTCAACGGAAAATGGTCAGCGAATCTGAAGCGATTGTTTGACGACTTAAGGACCCTGAAACCTACTTCGACGGACAGTAAGCGTGTGTTCTCCTCTTTACAAATATTCGCAACAAAAACCGAACAGAATCAGAAGATTGCTTTCATCTCACTGGCACAATAATGCGATTAGCATCACATCCGATATTAAATTGAACAATAAATTGTTCTATTGAGGACAAATTAATTACTTAATTGAAAATTTTTAAGCCTCAACTATGCAAACACTGTACTATTGAAAATTATGTTGAAACGTGGATTTTGATTGATCTGATTGGTCGTTTAATGCTCGCTTTCCCTAACACGGTCTACAAAATATCATATAGTTAAGAGGGAGTGCACTATTATTCTGCTCAAACCAATTATTTTACTAGTGGATTGCCACTAGGATGGTCACTAGGATGATCCTAAATAAGTAGCAGCTGGTAGTAGCAGCAGTAACGGGTAGTGGTAGTAGCGTCAGCGGTAGGTGCAATGGCACTACTTCTTACTCCAGTTAAAAGCTAACTTTGTGCGACAGCGGCAGCATCAGATAGGTGCATTGTGCAACATTTTCTCCTGTAAAAACCTCTGTTGTATTTTGGACACAAAAGTTTTTGGATTACTGGCTTTCAAATCCAGTCGATCGTCAAATTTTCATTTTAAAATTATTCGCATTGTCGGGATAACACAGAGGTGCAGCCAGCATCATATCCGATTTCAAATTAAACAGCAAACTGTCCTTTTTAGGACCAAACAAATGAATTGAATATTTGATATTTTAACCTTTTACGCTAGAAAAGAGAAATAATATGTTATCTGCCTGCACTCTTACCAGGGTTGCTAATAACATTAATGAATAATGTTGAAAATAAAACTGGAGAAAAACTGGATCCTTGATATAAGAGAAACAAAACTACCATGTGAGAATTTGGCTTATTTATGCGCCTAAAATTAGTCACGCGCCTTAGTCTACCTTATTAGACTACAGATTTCAATGGCTTTTGAAAAGATGGCTTTATCCATTATTCGAAACTTTTCTTTTACATTTTCTTTAATAATTTTTCTAAATTCTATGTTAGGTCATGTTGCTATTAATTTGGCTGAGTTTCATGCCAGCAGCAGACGGAAAGGGGGAAATCAATGAAATCTTTATTCCTTCCTGAAGAATTTTTACAGATAAATTATGTCACATTGTTTACTTGAGAAAATATTTTTATGATATACAAAAACCAACAGGAACTTGGGTTGATGAAAAATATGGATAAAACTGGCAAAACTATACAAAATATGATTTTATGATTCAACTGTTTGGCTGGATGGCTCGAAAAAAAACTGGAACATTGTCATCTCTGACTCTTACTGCTGAAACTTGTTTGCGCTGCATAGTGTTTGTTCCATTTCTGTTCAGGAATGTCGTATTCACATGTGCAAATTGAAATTCGGTAGCAACTTCAACTCCTCTTTTGTACAAAATTTCAAAAATATTCAGTACAGGTATTGTAACAAGCAACCTTATGTATTTCTACGCAACCTTTCGGTCGTGGCTTTGCATACAACTCTTCTGTTTTGTGAATCGTTTTTCAAACAAATTGAAAACAAAATGAAAACTATTTTTAGTTACATTTTATCAATAAAGTTAATTCCAAATTTCATATTAGTAAATTTTTTTTTTACATTTCCGGGATCCCGGAGTATACCCGGGCAATGAGATTTTTATTCCCGTTTCCCGGGAAAATTGTTTTTGGGGTTATTGCAAACCCAGCTCAAACCAGGAATATTTTGGACCCTTCTCAAAACAGGGATTTTTTTTTTATTTTAGTTGACGTGGTGAGCCTCCATCGTTATTACCGGAAGCCTTTTCAAAGCAAAAGAGACACGGGGAAACGGCCATAAGTTTACTAATAAATAATATTTTTTCAAAACAAATACTTTTGACCTTGAAAAACTGTAATGCTGAAACACTACAACATAAATTTAATAGTTTAATTGCAAAAAAAACCAAGCTTTCCTTAAAAAATTTAGTTCTTTGTTCAAATAAACCAAACCCAACAGCATTTCCACTACCTGGTGGTCTGAACCGGTACCAATTAGGAATTAACCAATTGTGCTTCTCTAATCAAACGGCTGAGAATAAACCGGAAATAGCTAAATGAAGACGGGGAAACATACCTTCCCTCTTCCCATCTGTTTGCAAGGACGTGGTCAGCGTCGTTCAAAATATTGCATCACTAAAACTTGTATAACACTGGGGAACACAGGTTTTGCCCTCGAGCTCAAACTGGAACAAATGAAAGATTATAGCCCTTTAACCATTCCACAATGGTCCAGGAACCTAAATTGGGGGGAAATTTGGGTCTAGAGCTCTCTAGCAATATTTTAGAGAAAAACTTTCTTCTACAAAGTTTTTACCTATGATCAAGCGTTTATTGAAAAATTATCAAAAATTTGGGTGACCAAAATTTCGATGCAATCATGTATCTAACTTTTTTATCTTTGTGGACAGAAGAAAATCTTGTTCTACAATGTTATAGCTCCATTAATTTTAAGTAACTTTGTAAAAACAAGTTTTTCTCTATCTTTGAAAACAAACGATTTATATTGAAAAAACATATTTTGCGCTCTAACTTCTTTATTTCAAGTTTCACCTTAAAACTGTCTTTAAACGACTTTTAGAGCTTTTTAAGAGAAAGAGTATTGCAAACTGATATCGTAAATATCTCAATTCTCCTCAAAGTTATTAATGTTTCTCATAAAAAAATATGCGTTCTTCATTTGTTTGTCATTCTTTTTGGGGCAAACATAAAAATATCTCTTGGTCTCTTTTTGAAGATATACTTGACTGTAGAGGGAGGAGTTTTAAAAAATATGTTATTTTTTAAATTTGAGTAAATCCAATTTAAAAACATGACAAAAATTTCAATAATTTTATACATTATGCATATAAAAGCACGCAGATTTATTTTTCGGCATTTATATTTTGGCATTTCTTATAACTAGAAGTAGTTACCTTTCATTTGATCTAAAAAAAAAAATGAAAATCGATCTCTAGACCTAAATTTCCTCCTACATTTGGTTTCTAAACCATTGTGCATTTTTTCAGAGAATTAAATGAGTTTTCACGTAAGAAAATCTAGAAGCGATGAACCCAACGGACACTGTTTCCATAGCTGCAAAATCATGATCAAAATTATTTTGACCCAAAAAATTTGATTTTCGAGTCGCAATGAGTTCAGTAAAGTATTCTCCATATAATAAAAGCTGCAATTTTGTGATTAATCCACCTAAGAGTGAGAAACGAATTTAACTTTTCTCATTTTGAAATATGAAAATCCATTTTGTTTGGCAAAGTTGTAGCATATTTTATAACAAACAACTCTGTAGAAGGCATCATACTTTTATCTCCCTATTTAAATTTACCTTTGTGGAGTTTTATATAGACCACCCCTAAAAATCATTTGTTTTCAATTTAACTTTTTCAGTGGTTTTCTACAATTTTTATGGTCTATACTATTGTTTGTACTAATGAAACAAACAATTTTTTCGGAGGAAGTTTATTTTTATTTCACATATATCTTTGGTTATTGACGATTTTAACTTATATAATGCACTTATACACACTATCAATAACACTTGTATTGTAATTTTCGAAAAATTTCCAAAGCTATACAATGTTGTTTACTGTAATAAAACACACAAGTTTACCGTAGAAAGTTTATTTTTATTTCTTATATTTGTTTAGTTATTGCTGATTTTTATTAAAATAATGCACTAAATTACATACAGATATCTACACAGAAGTAAGACAGGAGACTGCGACAGATAAATGCCTGTATCTGGATTAAATGATGTTTTACCCATACTTCAATATAGAAATGGTGTTGTCTACAGATATTTGCAGATTTTGTAGATATCTGTTAGCAAATTAGTGCATTGTTTCAATAAAGATCAGCAATAATCCAAGAAATATGGGAGATAAAATTGAACTTTCTTTGATGAAATTGTTCGTTTCGTTATAGCAAACAACATTGAAAAATTGTAGAAAATCATCACTGAATATTATATTAAAAAAAGGGTTTTTAGTGGCAATCTTAGAAAGCTTCACAAAAGTCTATTCAAATAGGCAGATAGAAGTATGGTGTCTTTGACAAAGTTGTTTCTTATCAAATGGGCTACAACTTGCTGAACAAAGTGGATTCTTATATGCAAAAATGAGAAAAAGCAAAAATTCCTTTCCAAATTTTAGGCAGGTCAATAATATGGAAATTAATTGATAGATTAACTGTGCTGAAGGTACTACGGTTAATGAATTACTTTTTTCGGGTCCAAATCATTTTGATCACGGTTTTGCAGCTTTGGAAACAGTGTGCGGCGAGCAATAGTTTGTAGCCTTTTAATGTACTTTGGTATTTACTGGGTGCACCAAAATTCACAGTTGGTTGCAAATCTACAATCTTTTATTTTTTCCAGTTTGAGTTTTAAGGTAGTTTTGTTTTGTTTGATGTTTCAAGATTTTGCATTTTCCTCATAGTTTGGTGGTATATAACCCTTCATAGGTAACTCTGGAACTGAACACCATTTACAATAACGCGACGTTTTCCACAAGGAAATCTTTTTTTTCTTCTTTTTTGTTTTTATTAGATGATCCTCAAAACCGGATGGCGCTACAACGAAAAAAGAAACTGTGTATTTTTCCCTTCCTTCGTTTCGGCGTTGAATTTGATTTTCGGCTCGTCTTAGAGTATTTAAAACGGTTACGAATAAATCATAGTATATTGACATGCAGTTTTGAACCTCTAGTAGAAGAATGCTGATGCTCTTGTCCTTAATTTTCTATAGCCCCAATGTGTTCATTGTCAGCAGGTGTAATTAATTGATGCTGGAATATTGCCCGTCAATGTAAACTACATGTTGGATCACTCCTGCTGATGATTTTAGTAGACAAAATTCACATCAGATATTGCACCTCTCTCATAAAACTAATTTTGAGCCAGTTGAGTGACATTTTTGGAATAGTAGCAATGAAATACCGAAAAGTGAATGGCTTGAAAACAATCGTAACCGCTCGAGATTGGTTTGTCCAAATTGGAACCCATGACCTCAGTCGGGCAAGATAGTATCATCTCACCTTGGCAGAGTAATTGACTTTGCAAGGGGTGTGCTGTGTGTGACCGTGTACGTGATTGCATGTGAGTAATGGTGGCCCGTGTGCATAAGCTAGATCGGTTCAAGTAGATATAACGATAACTCCCGGAATGAGAATAATGTCACTCCCAGCGGGGGGAAGTACTAAATTATGGAGCTCCGACGCCAGCAAGTGGCAGACATTGAGGTGTTATGAGATCGATACCACGCACACACACAGTCTTGTTCGCAGCACAAACGAATGACAGGTAGATCGACAGTGGGTTTGAGTTGGTAATGGAGACCAGATTGGGCAGCGATAGATTGTCAACTGCTGGATAAAGCTCTGGCAGCTTGAAAAATGATGCCCTGTCAAAATATTACGCCAGTAGCAAATTAACAACAAATCAACATTACCATGATAAGGATCAAGTCTATTGTCGAAAAACGTTGCGATACTGTTTGTTGGTGGATAGGGTGAATGTTCTTATGTTTGTGCTAGAGGTTTGCGCAGCCTTTTAAAACGGCCTAGAACTTTTGGACTTACACCCTATGCCAATCAGATCTGGTCATGGGAATTTGCTACCAACGGAGATATTGTGCCCGACCTTATCTTGTCGCTCAATTTTCCTGACAACGGATTAGTGCCCTTCAGTCATATATTTGTTGTTCGGATTCGAACACAAATATCTAAACCCTATTTTGCCTGTACATAATTTGGCTCTATCAGCAGGTTCGGCTTTGACTGTTAACCATGGCAAAGCTAAAAGAGAGAAAGAAAAAAGAAACAACCGCTGGAATACGGTATTCCATTTTTCGTTCCATTACGTACTACGCCATGTAACAGCAAGCGAAGATTTGAACATGAAATATTTTGCTCCGAAAGGCAATTCACCAATGAAATGATACATCCAATTTTTCAAACTTGTACGCTTTTCTGCTCAGATGTGTTTTGATGCATCGAGAAGCGATATGGTACGGGTACGTAGGGTTGTATCCCTGATGTATGTATTCAGTTTAAATTTGATTGAAAAATGCAGAGTTCTAGACCAATTTGGAGTTTTATTTCACTGTAAAATCAAACTTGTCAATAATATATTCAAACAAAACTGATTGACGCGTTCATACAACCCTTCAAGCATTCATATGTTAGAGTTGAATGGTTAAGGATTGCACAAAATAATTCATTGGAAAAGACGTTCACTGGCGAGCATCGTGGTGAGGTGAAAAGAAAGAAAAAAGGTCGAATCAATAACTTGGTTGCACTTGAAGATAGATTCAAATAGTAGAAAGCATATTGTACGATGCTAGTCGGAAATTGGTTTCCAGTGTCCGATTTGTATCAGAAATAAAATTGGATGTCAAAACAGGAATAATAGTATTAATCAAACTAGATTGAAATCTAATGTTTTCTAAGTCTATTTCACTACTGTTCTCAACGATTAGAGTAGTTATGACATAATTGATCCATTGCAGGTTTTGCTCAGTCCGGAATTATACACTTCTATGAACTACTTCGTTGTTTTTTGCCAAGGACTCTTTACACTATGGCATTGTATTTGTCCAACAGTGTTATGCAATTAAGTACGGTAAAGTGTCCCTAATCGCCAAATCGCTCAGCAATGGGCTTCCATTTCATATTTGCGAACCCTCTCGTCTGGATATTAGCCACCGTTGGTCATGGCTAACGCAAGACAATGTTCGTATTTCAACTCCGACAAAAACTGAGCATTACTTTCATCAATTGCATAATTTTGCTTTCAGCTGCTGTCACTTACTGGCACGGTGGCGATCGGTGCCAATAGAGGAGATTTCACAGATAGGCGTGTAATGCATTTGCACAATTTCTCCAGCGGGAAGCAAAAGGTGGAGGCCCACCGTTGCCCTGGCAGTTTTGCTTCACCTTGCGCTGGCTGAAGCGATCTGATTTAATTACCAATAACCATGAAATCTTTACCATTACGTGAAATGATTTTGCTTTCTTTAGTTGTGCTTATAAAAAGTAACCCTTCCAGTGGAGATCAACAGCAGTTTCATTCAGTCATTGTTCCAGTGAAGTCCTACTAAGTTTACGGAGCAATACGATGCAGGTAAGTTCAGCAGATGGAGATCAACAGAGCGAATGTTAAGCAATGGGAAACTTTGTTCAATTCTAGACTTTTCAACTATCTGTGATACTTGCCTTGGTTGCTAGTGCAGCTGTTGACTCAACTGAATTGGTTGGGAGTAGATCAGTGGGCCAGGGAGATCTTTGGCAGTACGGCGGAACTGGTGGCCACATGCTGCTTGGAATTCACGATCGAGCGATAGATTGGAATCAGGCCGGCGGTGTTGGTGATTACCATCATCACGAACAACTTCAACTGCATCCGGTACACGAATGGCATCAGGACGAACACCAGCACTCGTCTGTCCAGCGGGACTTCCAGGAGTGGAAACCAACATACAGTGCCCATGGAGCGGAATCGGTTCATCCGGAAGTTTCCAGCAAGGAAGGTGCGGAACAATTCGAAGAAATTGATAAACATGACGACAAACATCAACACCACCATCATCATCACCACGTAAAGGTTGTGGAGGTTCCAAAACCCTTTCCGGTGCATGTCGAGAAGCCTTACCCGGTGTATGTGGAAAAACCAGTGATAGTGGAAAAGCATGTACCATTGAAACTATACATCAAGAAGAAATATCATTAGAGCCTAGGTTCCTAATAGTAGTAGCTTGTTAACTAGTTTTAGTTTTGCTCAACAAGGCTGATATGCTGAAAAAATAGAGACATTACTAATTTAGTAGTCTTATTTGCAATAAATTGCAGTTACGTTAATCCTCAGCAAATGACTGTTAATCAACTGATCATGATTCATTAAGTCAATTTTTCTTTCTTGAGGTCAGAATTTACAAAAAAAAAAAAAATAATAATAATAATAATAAAATCATAATTGGGTTCCATATTCTTAATTCAAACGATTCCACCAATCCACAAAGTTTTATTTTGCAGATTTCGTGCTCTAAAAAATTGCGTCCTCACATTTGATTGTATTTAGTTGGAAAATTTTCTGCGGATTTCATTGCATTTTTTTTTAAATGGACGATTTTGTGAATAATTCAACCTAGAAGTGAGATGAAGAATTTATTTTTCTTGGGACAGTAATATAGATAACCAATGTCTTCGAGAGAGTTGTAGCAGATGCTTTGCAAGCAACTTTGTTGAAGAACTCCGAATTTTATACCGAATTTTAAATATCTCCTATCTAAAAAGACATAAATAGTTATTTTTTCGTAAAGTTCATTTAAAACATTATATTTCAAGATTTTTTTTCTACAATGGTAATAGACATATAAAAAACCAAATCATTGAAAAGTCGTTAATTGTTAAATAACTTAGCAAGTAATGACTAGCAAATGTTTAAAAAAAACATGTATTTATATATGTTAAATAGCTTTGTAGCATATATGGAATATAAAGAAAATATTGAATATAAAAATAATTT
The DNA here is from genome assembly GCF_029784165.1 of Wyeomyia smithii. Taxonomy (NCBI): domain Eukaryota; kingdom Metazoa; phylum Arthropoda; class Insecta; order Diptera; family Culicidae; genus Wyeomyia; species Wyeomyia smithii. The sequence continues at coordinate 214,526,524 of NC_073695.1, forward strand.
AAGTAGACTCAACAAACACAAATATTTATACCTTTTCAAATAGAAGAAACAGAAATTAGACAATTTCTACTAATTTTGACGTAGAACGACGTCTCTCAGAAAGCTCGGCTAAATATGTCCAATTACAAATACTAATACACTAAAGTCGCTTTCACGCGGGGGATACGTGCCGCGTAAAAAAAACCGCGTAAATTCCGGAATCCGCGTAAAAAAACAGCGTAAAAAAACGCGTAAGAAGCTACCTTAGTGTAATTCGGTTAGTTTTCAATGGATTTCCTTCGTACTTTCAGCAATCGATTGGAAAATTATCTATTTATCCGCGAAATGCAGACAATTGCAATAAGATTATTGGAAGTATTCTACTGTTGAAAATTGTTGCCTTTTTGGTCGTTCATTGCTTGCTTTCCCAAGCACAGTCGACAGAATTATTGGCAGAGTCTACTTTTCTTATTTGCTTCCAAACGTCAAATGGTCAAACTTGAAAATGGTCAAGCCTCTGTTAAAATCTGTCAGTTCATTAGTACTAGTAGGCCGGTATTAAGTAGCATCGGGTAGCAGCAGTAATCCCAGCGGATAGCAATGGCGGTAATAGATAGCAGTAGCGTTAGTGGATAGCAACAGCGGCAGCGGGTATCAGCAACAGTAGCTGTAGGTGCATTGGTTAGAAACTTCCTCTTGTGGAAAGCCCTGCCGTATTTTGGCAACACACTATCGTTTTTGGGAAGCTTGTAATCAAAGCCTTGGCCGTTAATATAGATTTGATTTTCGAATAATGTGGTAACATTTGAAAAAAAAAAAACAAATGATCTGAAGTCGATTTATGGTCAATTCAAAACTCAAGACTGTGATTGCGATTCTTGGAAAATAGCCAAAATTTGCCAAATACTGCTAAATATGGGTATTTGCGTAATTGTAAGGATGCCCAGAAGCCAAAAATCCACTTCAGAAGCCATTTGGAAATTCAAAGTGGCAACTTCCCATCTGGAAAACAGCCATGCACTCTCAAATTTTGACTTCTGGGAGTATTTCCGTATTCGGGATGATATTCATAGACCGTAAATAGACCTTAGTTGCACTTTGAATCTTTTTAGGGCCACCACATTACTTTCAGAGAGTTATTCTATTTGTGCTGGATAAAAGTTATATGGTAATAAACAGCTTCGTGTAGTTTTACGTCAACTTTGCGGTCGTGTCCATAGCAAAAGCATTTGCTAGAACATTCAATATGTGCAATTCACAACATTAAAAAAATTCAAGTTGAAATAGTCAACTTAACCAAAATTTTGAAAAGATTTGAAAAAACTGAAAAATTAAAAAGATATGAATGATTTGAAAATAAAAAAATGGGAGATTCAAAAAATTTTAAGGTTTAAAATGTTAATAGATTAAAGATATCTAACAAATTTGAAAACCTAAAAAATTTAAGATAAAAAAAATTGTATGATTAAGAAGATTCAAATGAATAAAAAAATAAAAAGATTTAGAAGATTTGAAAGATTTTAAAAATATAGAAGATTTATGTAAATTCTTAAATATTTTAAAGGTTTTGAAGGTTTTAAAGATATTAAAAAAGGCTTATATTGAAGGCTTAGAGATTTTATAGATTTTTAGGATTTTGAAGATTTTTAAGATCATAAGGATTTTGAAGATTTGGAAGAATTGAAACATTTGAAAGATTTAAAATATTTGAGAGATTTTAAAGTTTTTAAATATTTGAATGATTTAAAAGATTTAAAAGATTTTGAATCTATATTAAAATTTTTAAAAATTTTGAAGATACCGAAGATTTAAAAGATTTCAATTTTTTTTCAGAGTTTGAAGATTTGAGAGATTTCAAAGATATTAAAGATTTTGAAGATTTTGAAGATTTGAAATATTGTAAAGTTTTAAAAGCTTTGAAAGATTCAAAGATTTAAAAAACATAAAAGACATAAAAAACTTAACAGACTCAAAAGAACTTAAACATCTAAAAAATTGAAAGACTTAAAAGGCTTCAAAGACTTAATAGACTTAGAAGACTAAAAAGACATAAAAGACTAAAAAGATTTAAAAGCCTTAGAAGACTTGAAAGACTTCAACGACCTGAAAGACTTAAAAAACTTAAAAGACTTAAAAGACCTAAAATACCTAAAAGGCTTAAAAGACTGAAAAGACTTAAAAGACTTAAAAGACTTAACAGACCTAAAAGACTTAAAAGACTCAAAAGACTTAAAAGACTTGAAAGACTTAAAAGACTTAAAAGACTTGAAAGACTTGAAAGACTTAAAAGATGTAAAAGACATAAAAGACTAAAAAGATTTAAAAGCCTTAGAAGACTTGAAAGACTTCAACGACCTGAAAGACTTAAAAAACTTAAAAGACTTAAAAGACCTAAAATACCTAAAAGGCTTAAAAGACTGAAAAGACTTAAAAGACTTAAAAGACTTAACAGACCTAAAAGACTTAAAAGACTCAAAAGACTTAAAAGACTTGAAAGACTTAAAAGACTTAAAAGACTTGAAAGACTTGAAAGACTTAAAAGATGTAAAAGACTTAAAAGACTTCAAAGACTTAAAAGACTTGAAAGACTTGAAAGACTTAAAAGACTAAAAAGACTAAAAAGACTTAAAAGACTTAAAAGACTTGAAAGACTTGAAAGACTTCAAAGATGTAAAAGACTTAAAAGACTTTAAAGTGTCAACAGATCTAATAGATTCAAGAAATTTAAAAAGTTTAAAAGATTTAAAACATTTAAAAGATTTAAATTTTGGTGATAGAGCTTTTTCAAATTTCAACGTCCGCTATAACCACAACGCGGCTTTATTGCCAAAGCTACTGCAATGCAAAAATATCAAACGATAGGATCTCCTGGTTCATGCACCTTTCAGAACGGCAAGTACGGTTTGTATCATGATGCTACGTTGCAGTAACTTTTTTCAATGGAGACGCATGGTGCTTGTAGTGGACATTGGAAATAACAAAAACTACCCGCAAACAAAAAACTTCGTTAAAAATTTGATATTTTATGTAAAATTTCTTGATATTGAATCCAAAAAAAAATCAAACGATAGGGTCGCCTGGGTTTCAAAACCTATTTGAAGTATAGTATTTTCATCAAAAGATCTATTGATTACCTTAAATTTGTTGCCAAAAGGTTGAAAATCGGTTAAACGGATCAAAAGTTACAAACTTTTGAAAATTGAAAATTCTTGGAAACAGTGGATTTTTAAACAACCCAATTATAGAAAGAAATTTTTCTATTTTATGTATGGTAGGAGCAAAAAATCCGGATACGACTTTCTGCATGGTTTATTAAAATATGAATATTATTAAAATAACATTCTGTGCCGAACACGCATCAGTACTGGACGTGTTTGGTGATCGGTCCGATAGAGTATAAAACAAAAGACGTGTGAACAAGTGTTGGCATTGTTTGCCTGGTCAAGTGAAATAAATCCGGGTTCAAGGTCGTGCCTTTGTGCAACTGTTTCGCATCGTGACTGCCAGCTGGTGCGTAAGCCGATTTGGCTGCTGGCTGGATTGTGCTACAGCAGTGGACGAGACACAAACGAGGAAAAAGAAGAAGCCATCAGTGTCAGCGAGTCGTATCGCTGTGTGGAGTGATCTCACACCTGGCTCGCTGCTGGTGGCTGTTTGGTGCTGCTGTATTGGTGCTGCTGGCTGTAACGGCTGCTACTTCGAACGATCGGACAACCAACCTTACTGGAAGGGAGAAATAAAAAGGTACGTGTTCTTGTCAGCGCTAGTGCGCTAAACATAGCGCGATGGATGTAGATCCCTCGCCTCCCGCGCCACCATCCCCGAACCCCTCTGACCCTGACCCTTCTGTTACCCCCTCCCCTGTTCATTCTTCAGTCCCCCCTCGCCCCAGGCTTTACCCAGACGGAGCCCAGGGCAGCTATACTGTTTATTTTCGGCCAAAGGCAGGACCGAAATCGAAAAAGTTGAACCTCTTGCAGATTTCTAAAGACCTGACGAAGGAGTACAAGGGCGTGACCGAAATTTCCAAGGTCCGGCCTAACAAGCTCCGTGTCGTGGTCGGTAACCTGAAAGAGGCCAACGATATAGCTTGCTCTGAGCTCTTCACACGCGAGTATCGCGTTTACATACCCGCACGAGACGTGGAGATCGACGGTGTCATAACCGATTCGAGTCTGTCCGTCGAGTGTATACTGCAAAGTGCCAAAGGGTGCTTTAAGAACAAAACGTGTCCCGAAGTAAAGGTGCTCGACTGCAAGCAATTGCGGTCAGCATCGATCATCGGTGGCAAAACAGTATACACTCCGTCAGACTCGTTTCGAGTTACGTTCGCCGGGTCTGCACTACCAAGCCACGTCTCGATCCACCGGGTTCGTCTCCCTGTGAGGCTCTACGTGCCCCGCGTCATGAACTGCCTGAATTGCAAGCAGTTAGGCCATACAGCCGCCTACTGCTGCAATAAGGCACGTTGTGGCAAGTGTGGGGAGTCTCATGCGGAAGATTCTTGCAGTGTTAACGCTGAAAAGTGTATTCACTGCGGAGAAAATCTGCATGAGCTCTCGACATGTGCGGTGTACATGCAGCGCAGGGATAAAATAAAACGGTCTCTCAAAGAGCGTTCAAAGCGTTCCTACGCTGACATGCTGAAGAAGACCGTTACCACTTCTCCCGTTACTTCGAACCCCTTCGATCTGTTGCCCTCTGAGGAAACCGATTCTGACGATTCACCAGCGGGAACATCTTATGCCAATCCTGGGGAGTCTAGAAAGAGGAAAAATATTTCCTCTCCTAAACTTCCCAGAAAAGGTCCTAAGATTTCTCAAAGTGAAATGAAAGTTACAAACAAACCAAACAGTGCTGCGGAAAAACCGAAGCAAACTCCTCCTGGGCTGGCAAATTTAAAGTCCCAGAAGGAGTTCCCAGCACTGCCAGGAACATCTAAAACCCCAGTTGCTCCTTTTACACTCCCAGTTGATGAAACAAACTCTGGATTAGTGAAATTTTCTGACATTGTGGACTGGATTTTTGAAACTTTCAATGTACCCGATCCAATTAAAATTTTTCTTACAGCATTCCTCCCAACAGTTAGATCATTTTTGAAGCAGTTGACTGCCCAATGGCCTCTCCTTGCAGCGATTGTATCCTTCGATGCCTAATTCAACTGCGTATATGAAGGATTCTATCTCTGTCTTACAGTGGAATTGTAGAAGTATTTTACCAAAAATTGACTCGTTTAAAGTTTTGATAAATAAAAACAAATGCGATGCATTTTCCCTTTGTGAAACTTGGCTTACTTCAAATATTGATCTCAACTTCCATGATTTTAATATTATTCGCCTTGATCGAGACACCCCATATGGATGAGTACTTTTAGGGATTAAAAAGTGCTATTCTTTCTATCGTATTAACCTCCCCTCGATTCCAGGCATCGAAGTTGTCGCATGTCAAATGACAATACAAGGTAAAGAGCTTTGTATTGCCTCAATATATATTCCTCCCAGAGCACAGGTTGGGCAACGGCTGCTCTTTGATTTAATAGAACTTCTTCCCTCGCCACGTTTGATTTTGGGAGACTTCAACTCTCATGGCGTGGCTTGGGGTTCCCCATACAATGATAACCGCTCCTCTTTAATCTATAACCTTTGCGATGACTTCGACATGACTATTTTAAACAACGGTGAAATGACACGTATCCCGAAACCTCCAGCGCGCCCAAGAGCTTTGGATCTATCCTTATGTTCGACGTCGCTACGGTTGGATTGCACATGGAAGGTAATCCTTGATCCTCACGGTAGCGACCATTTGCCTATTCTTATATCAATTAATAACGGGTCAACTCGCATGCGACCAATTGACATTCCGTATGACCTCACACGGAATGTCGATTGGAAGTTATACGAGGAAATGATTTCAAAAGCGGTCGAGTCGATTCAACATCATCCACCACTTGAAGAATACAACCTCCTCGCGGGCTTGATTCTCGACGCCGCGTTGCAAGCCCAAACAAAGAAATATCCCGGCGTAACGATCAAAGAACGGCCTCCCACTCCGTGGTGGGACCAAGAGTGCTCCGATGTCTACACGCAAAGATCCGACGCGTTTAAGGCCTACCAGACGGGAGGTATACCTGGCGACTATTTACGGTATTCGGAGCTTGATACCAAGCTTAAAAGCTTGGCTAAAGCAAAGAAACGTGGATATTGGCGTCGGTTCGTGAACGAGACGTCGAGGGAGACATCGATGAGCACTCTTTGGAACACAGCCCGAAGAATGCGGAATCGCGTAACGGTCAACGAAAGCGAGGAGTCTTCAAGTAGGTGGATATTTGATTTTGCCAGGAAAGTATGTCCGGACTCTGTTCCTGAGCAAAATATTGTTCGCGATGCGTCTCCGGGCCACGACGCGATAGAATCACCTTTTACGATGGCAGAACTTTCAGTTGCCCTCCTGTCCTGTAACAATAACGCGCCTGGATTAGATAGAATCAAATTCAACTTGTTGAAGAATCTACCCGGCAATGCCAAGAGGCGCTTGTTGAACTTGTTCAATAAGTTCCTGGAGCAAAACATTGTACCGCAGGATTGGAGGCAAGTGAAGGTGATCGCCATCCAAAAACCAGGGAAACCAGCTTCTAATCACAACTCTTATAGGCCGATTGCAATGCTATCCTGTATCCGGAAATTGATGGAAAAAATGATACTCCGTCGTTTAGACCACTGGGTCGAATCAAATGGTCTACTATCAGAAACTCAATTTGGCTTCCGCCGTGCCAAAGGGACGAATGATTGTCTTGCGTTGCTTTCAACAGATATTCAGCTGGCGTATGCTCGTAAAGAACAAATGGCGTCTGCGTTCTTGGACATTAAGGGGGCTTTTGATTCCGTTTCTATTGACATTCTTTCGGGTAAACTTCACCGACAAGGATTTTCTCCAATTTTGAACAATTTTTTGCACAATTTGTTGTCCGAAAAGCACATGCATTTTACGCATGGCGATTTGGCAACTTTTCGCATTAGCTACATGGGTCTTCCCCAGGGCTCATGTTTAAGCCCCCTTCTTTACAACTTTTATGTAAATGACATCGACGAATGTCTGGCGAATTCATGCACGATAAGACAACTTGCAGACGACAGTGTAATCTCTGTTACAGGAGCCAAAGCTGCCGATTTGCAAGGACCATTGCAAGATACCTTGGACAATTTGTCTGCTTGGGCTTTACAGCTAGGTATCGAATTCTCTCCGGAGAAGACTGAGATAGTAGTTTTGTCTAGGAAGCATGAACCTGCTCAGCTTCAAACACAATTAATGGGTAAAACGATTTCTCAGGTTTTGGTACACAAATATCTTGGTGTCTGGTTCGACTCTAAAGGCACCTGGGGTTGTCACGTGAGGTATCTGATGAAAAAATGTCAACAAAGAGTGAATTTTCTTCGTACAATAACCGGACAATGGTGGGGAGCCCATCCAGGAGACCTTATAAGGCTTTACCAAACAACGATATTGTCTGTTATTGAATACGGGTGTTTCTGCTTCCGCTCCGCAGCAAACACACATTTGATCAAACTGGAGCGAATACAATATCGTTGTTTGCGTATCGCCTTAGGTTGCATGCAGTCGACCCATACGATGAGTTTGGAGGTTTTAGCTGGAGTACTACCATTGAAAAACCGCTTCTGGAGCCTGTCTTCTCGTATTCTAATCAAATGTGAGGTCTTGAACCGTCCCGTGATTGAAAATTTTGAAAGGTTAATCGAACTTAATTCTCAAACCCGTTTTATGACATTGTATTTCAATCACATGTCCCAAAATATTAACCCTTCTTCGAATATTCCAAATCGTGTCGACTTATCAAATACTTCTGATTCTACTGTGTTTTTCGATACATCCATGATAGAAGAAACTCGTGGAATCCCGGATCATTTACGCGTGCAGCAGATCCCTAAAATTTTTTCCAATAAATATCGAAACATCAACTGCGACAATATGTACTACACTGACGGATCACTTCTTGATGGGTCCACTGGCTTCGGTATCTTCAATAACAATTTAACCGTCTCCCATAAGCTCGATAATCCTGCTTCTGTTTACGTCGCAGAATTAGCTGCAATTCAGTACACCCTAGGGATTATCGAAAAAATGCCCACGGACCATTATTTCATCTTTACGGACAGTCTCAGTTCCATTGAGGCTCTCCGATCGATGAAAGATGTTAAGCACTCTCCGTATTTCCTGGGGAAAATACGGGAGCATCTGAGTGCTTTATCCGAAAAATCTACTCAGATTACCTTAGCGTGGGTCCCTTCTCACTGCTCGATACCGGGTAATGAGAAAGCGGACTCTTTGGCTAAGGTGGGCGCAACAAACGGTGATATTTATGAAAGACCAATTGCCTTTAATGAATTTTTCGCACTTGTACGTCAGAATACGATCATCAGTTGGCAAAATGCTTGGACCAGAGGGGAATTGGGAAGGTGGTTACATTCCATAATCCCCAAAGTATCGACGAACCCGTGGTTCAAGGGGTTGGATGTAGGTCGGGATTTCATTTGCGTGATGTCCCGGCTTATGTCCAATCACTATAGATTTGACGCGCTCCTCCGTCGTGTTGGGCTCGGGGAAAGTGGTATCTGTGCCTGTGGTGAAGGTTATCACGACATAGAGCATGTGGTTTGGTCATGCCCTGTACACCGTGACGCCAGGTCTAAATTAATAGCTTCCCTGCAGGCCGAGGGTAGACAGCCGGCTGTTCCTGTTCGTGATGTCTTGGCGAGCCGTGACCTATCCTACATGTCCCTTATATACGTTTTCCTGAAATCCATCCACGCCCCAGTCTAGTCCCGTTCCCCTCCGTCTACACCCAACAAAACGACAAGAACACGTTTGAACCTTAAGCACAAAACCAGCAACCAGACCCCGCACAATAGAACCAGGACCCAAGGACTACGAGCCTCTGTCCCAACTCACGACATCGTGGCTCAGCAGAACGAATCCATACATGCCATTCGACGATTATCAGACGACCATTGAACAACAAAACACTGATTGGAAATCCCATGCTAGTTTTAAGTTAGACTTAATTTCAGCTCGTAGTCGGCAGCGAGGATAAAAAATTTGCTTTAGTTTTTAAGTCATCAGATATAATTGGCGCCGTTAAACATTAAATTGTATTTGTGCCGTGTCAAATAAATGTTATGTGAAGAAAAAAAAAAAAAATTATTAAAATATCAGTATTTTCAATTGAACATGCATCAAAGCTGCAATAACGTGATCGAAATTATTGTGACCCAAAACAATTTTTTTTAGAGCCTTCAGCAAAGTCAATTCATTAAATATTCTCCATTTTATAGAACTTGTTATTTTGTGATTAATCCAGCTAAAATAGAGAGACAAACTAAACCTTTATTATTTTTGCATATAAAATTCACTTTATCCAACAAAGTTTTAGCACATTCTGTGAGAAACAAATTTGACGAAGGCACCATACTACTATCTGCCTATTGAAATGGACTTTATCACATTTAATTGCGATTTTCTACAATTTGTCAATGTTCTACAATGTTGTTTGCCATGATGAAATAAACAGTTTCATCAAAGAAAGTTTATTTCAAACAATGCCCTTAGTTACTAAAAAATATCTATAAAATCTATAAATATTAAAATACCATTTCTGTATAAAAGTATGCGTAAAACATCATTCAATCCATATATGGGCATTTTAAATATGTGCTACAACTTTGCTCAGCAAAGTGGGAAACCAGAAAAATAACAGTCATTTCTCACTTTTAGTCAGATTAATGAAAAAATTCTAACTTCTTCAAAACAGAGAATAATAATTAAAACAACTTTTCTGAAGACACTGCGGCTCTAAAATATTTTTTTAGTAAAAAGTAGTTAGTGTAAATACGTGCATTATAAAATTGAAAATCGTCAACAACCCAAGAAATATGTGAGATAAAAATAAGCTTTCTTCGAAGAAATTTGTTGTTTCGTTGTATCAAACAATATCGTGGAACATTAAGAAATTATAGTAAATCACTATTAAAGGGTACATTGAAAATAATTGGCTTTCAGGAGTACAAGGGGGGAAAACTACACAAATGCCATTGAAATGTGTAGATATAAAAATGATGTCTTCAACAAAGTTGTTTTTTTAAACGTGCTACAACATTGCCGAGCTAAGTGGTTTTTTTATATTCCAAAAAGAGACAAGCAAAATTCGTTTTTCACTGTTAAATGGTTTAATCACAAAACTGAAAATTTTATAACATAGAAAATAATTATTGGAACAACTTTGCTGAAGACACTGTAGCTCTAAAATCAATATTTTTGGGTAGAAATAATATGGATCACGTTTTTGCAGCTTTGGAAACAGTGTGCAATGGTCGGAAAATGAAGATTTGCGGCCAAAATTGTTTTTTACTGTAATATAAGATGATAATTTTGTCATATGAGAAAAGTGTTGCAATGACAATGGACTGTCTTCAAGCTACGTAACCCGATTCTTATTTTATAAAAAGTATAGCAAAGCAAAGCCTTGGTGCTACATTCCGATTCGGAACTTGACCTTCTGTTTATTTATACACAGACTTCGCAGTCGACTGTTTTGTGAACAGGACAATTCCGGGACTACCCGATCAGAAAGAAATAAAAAAATTTGTAACATAAGTTATTATTTTGTTACGGAAAAAACCTTACAGGCTGAGTTTTCAATTTGGTCCCGTTAGGTGTTAAAGAGCAAGATCGCGCCAAATCACCGATGGTCGAATATCGACCATTTTTCATTTGAATGAAACTTTGCACACGTATTTGGCTCAGCAAACTGAGCATTTTCCACAGATGGAGCGATTTTTTACACCCATGAGTTACATTCTAAAAGGGCGTATGCCTTTTGGCATAGGTTTTATTCGAAGCATTGTAGCCCAGAAACCGTTGGTTGTATAGAAAAACTGTCTGAGAATGAGTTGTAGGGAATTAAAAATGCAGCATAAAAAAAATATACACTGTACAAAAAAAATTTTTTTTGACCAAAAAAATTAAAAATAAACATTAAATTTCAATTTAAAAAAACAAGAGTTGAATTTTTTTCTTATTTTTTTTTAAAGAAATTTGACGTTAATACGCAACTTTAAAAAAAAGTCCAGGACGGGGAAATGAAAAATAATTTTTTTATGGTATATTAATTTTTTTATAAAATTTCTAATTTAAACATTTTCCAAAATATTTGTATTCTGATGATTTTAAAAGATACAAAGAGTCATTTTGAATCAAAAAGCTCTTGGTAGTAAACATTCTAAACGCATTGGTTTTCGAGTTATTTTAAATTTAAGCTCGATAAATTAATTATATTTCGGAAAATACACGTTTTTCTTAATTTGTCCTTGGTTCTCCAGCAAAAACCCTACGTTCATTGGAATGCTTGATCAAAAATATACAATTCATTTTTTGACAACAAAACGATTGGATAAATAACTCAAGCGCTAAAACTTAGCCTACCTACACGTTCCCCCTTGCCGAATGTTTTATAAAAATATATGTTTGTCGTGCAACACTACCTACTTGTTTACTAATACTAACTGTTTTTAAAGTACGCAACCAATAACTACTGGGTTACCTATAATATCTGTTTTCGTATATAAATACGATTGCACTACTCCAGATGTGTTAGTAACAGTTTGCATTTTGTGAAGATGAATAAAGTGAAAATGGAATACACCAAGCCCAAATGCTGTAAACCCTTTTCTGGTCATCGGTGCTCATCAAGCTTACGCAAATTAAACGATAACGTTATTGCAAAATTAAAAACATTGAACAGTCAAGCTCATTTTAATACGTCTTTATCAATTTGTGATTCGTTTAGTCATTTGAATGATAGTCAAGCCACCATTCATCCCTTCGTTGTTTACTATTCAGAATCTGGAACACTTAAGAATAGCAGCTTCATCATAATATCGGAAGTACTCCATCATGATACTGTTGCGGTTCAGGTGTTCATTGCCAAATTAATGAGTTTTTTGAAAACAACAATAGAGTTGAAAAAAGCGATATTTATGTCTGATGGAGCTGCCTCACAATATAAAAATAAAAAAAACTTTGCAAGTCTTTGCAAGATCAAAACAAAATATAACGTCGATGTAGAGTGGCATTTTTTGCGACTTCTCATGTTAAAGGCCCATGCGATGCAATTGGTGGCATATTAAAACGAATGGCAGGAAATGCAAGTTTAGCTAAAGAACATGAACATCCCACTACAAGCGCAAAAGAATTGTATGATTGGTTTAATCAGAAAATTAATAAAAATTCATCAAAATGCCATTTAGTTGGGTATAATATGAAGAATATGAACAAGTATTACTCTTTTGTTTCGATTTCAGAAAATAAGATACAAACGAAGCTGTTTTCAAAAGATGACGAATCTTTTACTTATGATGTATATGAAATACAAGGTGAAACTAGTTCTGTAAAGTATCTATGTCATGAAAAAATATGTTCTTAAGATAATAAAACTTGAAAATAAATATTTGATTCTTATATATATTTATATCACTTAAAACATTTAACTCTTTTCTTGAGAACCGTGACTCTCTGCATCTTTTAAAATCATCAGAATACAAATATTTTGAAAAATGTTGAAATTAGAATTTTCATAAAAAAATTAATCTACCATAAAAAAATTATTTTTCATTTCTCCATTCTGGACTTTTTTTTAAAAGTTGCGTATTAACGTCAAGTTTCTTTAAATAAAAAAATAAAAAAAAATTTAACTCTTTTTTTTAAATTGAAATTTAATGTTTATTTTTAATTTTTTTTGGTCAAAAAAAATTTTTTTGTACAGTGTATGTTTTTTTATGGTGCATTTTTAATTCCCTACAACTCATTCTCAGACAGTTTTTCTATACAATCAACGGTTTCTGGGCTACAATGCTTCGAATAAAACCTATGCCAAAAGGCATACGCCCTTTTAGAATGTAACTCATGGGTGTAAAAAATCGCTCCATCTGTGGAAAATGCTCAGTTTGCTGAGCCAAATACGTGTGCAAAGTTTCATTCAAATCAAAAAACGGTCGATTAAATTTTCGCGTATTTCCAGGCGATTTGAAATGATTCTGCTCTAAAATAACAAAAATTATAACAGAAATGATTCTACTAGTATCAAACACATATCAAAATTTGTTACTAATGTATCAGCTTTCTAACAAATAAGATAGTGTATAGAACAATATAATAACAAACATTGTTAGAAACAAGAGGTTTTGATGAAAACGAAAAATTAGTAAGACTTGTTTCAGAACTACTTCATTTCAAGTTTTGTTATTATAACTCATTCAGATTCAATTTTGTTACCAAAATTATATGGAAAAATACAAAATTGTATCGAAATATGTTGTTTGTATATCACGTTGATAGAATTTTGTAATTTTTTAGTTATGCTCTTCTGATCGGGTAGCGCCATGATCCTACTGACACTAACAGTCTCTCCCAACCGAGAGTCAAACCTACGACGACTGGCTTGTTAGGCCAGCAACGTACCTCGAGACCATCTGGGAGATGATTAAAATCTTATATATTTTCGAAAGACAAAAATAACTTGATACACATAGAATTTTGAATTTTAATTTAAGGAGTAAATGTAGTAATGAAGATAGAAAATTAAACTAACTGAAAATATGATTGAAGAAACTACGAAAAATAGAATTTTGTTGAAAAGCACCCAAATATTAAAAACATGCAAAAATGAAAAAAATTCAATGATTTCTTTCTACAAAAAACGCAAACTTTTTTCGTAGTTTCATGAAGGGCACAACGCACACGTAGGGCTCGCAGGCACACTATCATGAATTGTGCTTACACGTGCTTACATTTGGTGTTCATGGAAATTAAGAAAATTCCACATATTTACTAGGGTATACATATAGGGTATCGAACGTCTTCGTTAGTGGTTTTCTTCAGCAGGTTTTTGCATAAGACTGCTGCAGAAAAGCTGCTGAAGAAAACCACTGACGAAGACGTTCGATACCCTATATGTCCTGCGGCAGACTCCGCGGAGTTAAAGCATTCATTCAAAAAATTATTTTTCTTCATTCTCAAACGATGTACCGTTTCATGTTTTTAGATTTTGTTAAAAATTATGAAAATATAGACCAAAAACTGCATAATCACGTCATCTAAACTTCCTTAATATGATATTCGAATTTTGGTAATTTTTACAACTCCTATATAGGGACCGTCTTATGTGCAATGGTCAGCTTATAATTTAACTTAGTTTTGTTTGCTAAAGAACAAATTCTACATACATATCCTGAATGTCAAGGAACAAAATTACGCAAAATCATCCATGTTGACTAAATGATACTCTCAGCATGAACACAACACCAGTTGTCTGGTCGAACCTCCTATAACTACAGACCATCAGACTTCCTGAAATCTCGCTCGCACAAAGAAGAGACAGTGTGCTTTGCGCTACTAGTCTCGTTTCTCATTCAGTCGCTTCGTGCTGTGTGCAGCGTGCGAGCGAGAAAACTTACCATTCGTACGAGCCATGTCTCGTCGCATGGGAATTTTTATTGCGACGTACACGAAGATATCTCGTCTCTCAACTTAACGAGTGCGGTGCATGGGCGTCGCGTACTTGAGACAGCTTGCGTGCAAATTCTCGTGAGCTCGTCTCGCGAGCTTGCCTCGCATGTTGCTTTGTGCTAATGGCGCGAGAAGGAGATTGATTTTGCGCAGAAGGAAACAGGCAGGGGATTTTATGTTTTTTTCATTTACGGTGTTATAGCAGCATGCATCAAAACACCGTTAGAATTATCAATGATATAACCTAGTTCATTCATTTATCAATTCAAAATTCTATGATTAATTCATCCGACTTTTGTTAACATGAAATAAGAACGTTTTGTTACTATACTTATTATGCTAACGGTACGAAAATGCACCGGATGCAGAGTGTTACGTTGGTTAACAGAAGTGTTCCTTTCGTCGGTTTAGATGTCATTGACTATCTTATGATAGAACTCTGTCTTGTAGTTCTAAGGATAAAAAATGTGGTTTGAAATTACAACTTAAGTTTTTCGGGAGTTAAAAATAGTAAAACCATTGAAATTGTTTATATTTTCTAGTACATGTTGATGTTGGATAGAATTTTCGAATTGAGTACACTAAAGTCGCTTTTTATGCGGGGGATACATGCCGCGTAAAAAACCGCGTAAATTCCGGAATCCGCGTAAAAAAAACCCGCGTAAATTCTGCAATCCGAGTGAAGAGGAACCGAAATCCGCAAGAAAAAAAAATACCGCGTAAATTCCGGAATCCACGTAAAAAAACGCGTAAAAGCGACCTTAGTGTATAGCTATTGCAAATCAGGTTCTGAAGGTTCGTGATAATCTGATCGTAGTAATATAGTTTTATGAGTTCTTCCGATTAATACACCTTCAGAAGGGTCTGACGGCATATATCGTATGTAGGTACGGTAGGCAGCCTATACACCAGAGAGACGCAGAGACACTCACCGTTAAGGCAACTGTCAACATCAAAACGGATAACGGCAATGCAAAATTATACAGCTCGCCCGTTTTCATGTTGACAGTTTCCTCAACGGTGAGTGCTTTGTCATTTCTCTAATATACAGTTTCACTAAGGTACAGTACGGGCGTCTCGCTCAGTTCGTAAAGCGATAAGACAACGTGTGGTGCGCCGCAGTCTCTTACCGAAGAAAAAAAAAGAAAAGAAACCTCTCGTCGTTTCAGCGCGTGTACAGGAAATCTGTGTACACGAGAAAGTCTCACGAGCTGTAGCGCACGAGCTGTATCAAGTATGTACAGTACGGGCGTCTCGCTCAGTTCGTAGTGCGATGAAACATCGCCTTGCGCATCGCAATCCGAACCGAAAGAGAAGCGAAAGAGCAACCTGCAAATTGCATGTGACGTGTCTCGTCTCGTCGCACATGCATGGAAATTCTACGAGCGAGAGAAAGATTTCTCTCGTCGCTTAAAAAAAAAACGCGTGCACGGGAAGTCTGCAGACCATATATATACTACGAGTCACCTTAATGGTGTCCAGCGAAGGACAGGTTAGTTTTCACAATCACAGTATTACATAATGTGTCTGTTAGTCGTTGGGCTGATGAAAGATGTAGGACAAATCACAGCATCCGAAAATTATACTGCTCGACACAGCCGCTTCCGATAACATCAGAGCGGGGGGCTTCAGAGAGAAGGTCACCAAACACCTTTGATTTCAGTTCAGATCGACTTCACAGCTGAGGTAGTAGAAATACCACCAACTGGGTAAAGTTAAATAATTGCATGTCACTGACCAGCTGGAGCTCTGCAGAACTTTGTTACGTTTTCGAGACATCAGCTTGGTTTTACGTTAGATACAATATTTTACTTCTTAGTTCAGAAAATAATTTGAAATATGATCACAAACGAATAATAAGTTGTAACCGATCGGTTGATCGAAAACGTTATTAACAGTGATTATTTTATGCAGGGGAAAACGTTAGCTTTGGAGTGTAAAGGGGCTCAAATCGCATCGAAACCCGTTGCTTGCATGTTCTTGCTTCCGTGGCAACCCAACTTCGTAAATAGGGAGTTAGGGCGCACCAGTTTGCTGTGTCGAATAATTATTAGCAATGCAATTACTGATTTAATTCAGCCTTTCGGCGATCGTGACTTTTGCGAAGAGCGATTTTCAAAGCAGTAGCAATAGGTCTGAATTAAATCGGTAACTGGATCAACTTCATTTCATATTTCCAGTTTATTCAAACGGCAGAACTGAATTGATTTAATCTGCATTACTTTCACTATTATGATTGGTTTATTATGACCCGTTTAATAGTTCCGTTTGTGTGAAATTTTTATGTGGCGTTCAATATGCATTGCAGTTTTCACTAATCATGAAAAACTTGGAACACATTTCAAAGCTATCTGTACCGCTTGCCGTGGAACGGCGCATTTTCGGGTAGAAAGTTTATTCGCGTGGTCCAAGCACTATCATCATCATTTAAATCATGTTGTTGACGGCCGGCATTCTGCGGAGCTTTTCCTGTCCGCAACCCGAGGATGCGCCAGTTTTATGCGCCAAGACATTTACGGCCAGGGCAGCATATTTATTATATTTTTATGATGTGACGTTCGCTTTTAGCTCTGGCGGTAGAAAAGATGCTCCGATCCATACTGAACCCGGTGAAGAAAAGATTCTCGCCCTCGACTTGGCCGCGTTTCGACATGATATGTATATTATGAATAAGGATTCAATAATATAAAGTGCTGATGTGATCTGAATATCATCAGGCAGCTGTTTCGGTTCACACTCGATGGGTATAGTGGGATTCTAAGGTTCCATTTTTTGAATAAACAAAATATCTAACCTTATTCGGTGGAATAATAGTATGAATTCTCTCTAACAATGAAAGCCCAGATTTTCATAATGCTTCCAAAAAAAAATATATACGATTACGAATATGCAACAAAAAGTTTGCATTATATACATTTTGACAGCATTTCGCTATGAAATTCCAGTGTCCTGCAGCGGCTTGTAAAACGAGCGCATCGCTCAAGCTGTCTTGTGGGCTGCTGACTTTGATTCCCTTTCATGTACACCATATTGGCGCTGCTGGCTGTGGTTCGTCCCTTCCGAGTGGTAACGATGATAAAAAGAAGATATTCGCGTGTATAATAAAACTTGGCGGAAATCTCTGCGTTGTTTGCAGTTTCACGACAAGAATGGCAAATGCTATCAAGTTTTCGCCTGCAGAACGCGTATCCGGACAGGGTAGGGTTTATGTGTGTCTGTATATTCATTACCATTTCGCAACTTTCAACCAGCCAGCCGTATTCCACTTCCTGCTGTTGGCTGCTGGTCGGGGTGAAGACGTGCCCCGATGTTAACGGCCTTTTTCCGGCAGCATTGGTCCCGAAATTTTCCATCGCTCTAGTTGCTACTATGTGACGGGTGCCAGAGCCGTACTCGGTTGTTTGTTTTCTAGTTTTTATGACTGAGTAACCTCTTAAGTAAAGTAAGACAACTGTACTTAGCATAAATTTATGTTTATATTTTTATCTAGGTTCATTAACATTTTTATTTTCATTAATTTGTTTGTATTCCACTTTAAACTTTAATTCACACTAAACCTCGACTGTTTCTTCTACATTCTAAATAGCTGATAATAATCACATTATTTAATCAACTTCTACCTCTAAAAAAATTAGTTAACTCGAAAACGATCGCGTTATGAATTCATCAAATATTGTAGGTAATTAGTTCTAGAGTTCTAAAGATTTTGCGGTAAATATTGAAGCATTGTTAGTGTGTGCAGATTTCTCTCCCTTTTGTTATCAGATAGCAAACGAGATAATAGCGATAACAGGTATCTTAGGACCATTTCTTTTCCATACAAACGCACATCTTACACATCTACAGAAAATGGCATCATGAGTGCTTTGCTTCGCTTTGGAGTATGCGGAAGTGATAGTGTTCGAATTCCCCTTATACTTTGAACTACAGTTGACGAAGAAAATGAAATATTGATGAGAATATAAGCTAGTTGGACAGCTAAATTTAAATGGTCGAATTACTTCTCCTTAACTTAGCTCCTGAGGATGTTTTCAATTTCAATTTTTAAATCATTAGTTTTTATTTATTGTTAATTTCTGTGTTGTGCTATGAATTTAAAAAAAATCCTCATACTAACGCCCTGAATATTCCATTTTTTTTTTGACTGTTGTGCAATTCTATGAAATATGATTGACAATTTGTGATTCGATGAAACTTTGCAAATATATGCTCCTATGGGCTAGAGATGTCATTTTATGCTCTTAGATTTTTTAAGTAAAATAGTTAAAGTTAATAGTTAAAATTTACTGAAACCACAACGGTTTGTTAAAATGATATGATGTGTTCGGCAAAGTTATTTAGAGTATTTTTGTCTTTCCAGAAAAAAATATTTTGGTTCAAAATTGATTCATCGTTAATAGGCACGGCCCAATCAATTTGATTTATATGTCAGCACAAAGTTCTTCGTGCTGACAGGAATTCTAACATCGCGAGTATTTCCTGAGCTGAGTGCTTATTAATGTAAGAATATTTTTGGAGCTAAAACTGTTTGTTGGACCGGTTTGGTGTCTTCAGCAAAGTTGTAGATAATAATTTTGTCCTTCAAAAAGACAGCATGTGCTGTGAAAAAAAAATTGGAAAATTTAAGGTTTTTTTAATTCTTTAAGTTTCTTTTACTGTGTACAGTTTTGACGTGGGACTACGTCTTTGTTTTCTATACTGGGATGCATTCTGTAAAATAAAAAACGAAACTGGCAAATGTTACGTCATATTTCAAACGATAATAACACCATAACCACATGATGGATAATAACCAATATATTGTTGGATAGATAAGAAGTGTAACAATTTTATATTACGCTAGTCATCATTGTTATTTCACTGCTCAACGGTGAAAATTAATAAAAAGTTACAAGAAATTCACGCGAATAATGAACCAATCACACGCGAGCATTCCTAGCACAGATGATGTGAATGGACACCAACCATTTCCTGTGATATTTTCAGTTTCAATATAAAAAAAAATGGACAGAGTTTCCCCTTCCCAACAGGTCAATTTAGGTTTGCTTCCATGAACTTAGACTAATTTGAAGTCTCGAAGGTGCAGATCTTTCGAAAAGGTTTTAAACAAGCCTTTTACTTGAACAATTTCCAAACCTGCTGTCAGGGCATAATAAAAACTGATGTCTTGAAAGAAAAAAGCAACAATACCGTACAGTATAATCTACATATTATGTGGAGCAGACCGCCGCTGGTCTCTCGTCGTCTATCATTGCAGTGGTACTGATCGTGATCGAAAGAGTAGATTTCTGAAAATACAAATTTATAGAAGCTTAAGAGCCAGCGAATGCTTCTGAATATTTTGTCGATTCATTAGAATCTATTCAGAATATTTGTTCACATTTCAACATTGTTAGATGATATATTTTTGTTTTCAACCTAACAAATAATATTCTTACGTATATTAGCTGTCTTCGTAATACAGTGAATGTAATTGTTGGTAAATGAAAAAAAAAAGTGTCAAACAAAAAACAGAAATTAAGCATTTCGAACTATAACTTCCTTGTAATTGTTGATTGTTATGATTTTTCGTTGGAACTTGTTTATTATTTTGTTCAAACAAAATCATGTATTATGATAACGTAGGTATTGTTGGATTTGGTTTATGAGGAAATAGAGTTAATTCTAATTTAGGCGCATTGCGAGAAATTCTTGGTGCTTCTACAATAACAACGACACGCTTGTGCCTTGTTAAATAAATGTTGTTCGCACAAAAAACACTACACAATATCGTTAAGTGTAAACGAAGTTCTTTCAAGTGTTGCTCAATATATTTATAAAAAGAAATATTATGGGGAGGCTGCGTATATAAAATTACTTAAACCACAGAACAAACGAATTGTTTCTGTCGGCAGATTCTGTAACCTTTGTAACTAAAAATCCTTCTAAGTACAGTGTTTAGTCTCACGTCACCGTTTCATACAACCCTAGGGCTGTATACCTTGTAGTATTTTTTAAAAGACAAAATTTTCATCTGCCGGTCAAAGATGTTGAAGAACATTTTCTTAAATAACTATGCTTGGATAGTTTTGATTTTCTCTATAACGAATGTAATTTTGTATTAAAAGCATAAGTGATTTTTTTTTGTAATCAGACATTGTTAATAAGTCCATCATTGGTTTTTTTTTCATTTTCTCAAAATAGTTGAAGAGGTTGTGTATGACACAAGGTTGGAAGGAATGCAAGGTTAACCTTGAGTTAATCGAGTTGTTTTTTACGTGCTAAGCATTATTTCTAGTGTATTTCGGACAGTTTTTGATTTGTTCTTTTGACATTGTTATGACAATGGTTTCGCAATGTAGATTATAATGACGCATCATGCGATTTATGGGACCATTTTTTGCATAGCTTTTTCTGCACTGTTTTTTAAAAAAAAGTTTTTTTGTTGTAAAATGACGTGAGGGTGTATAAAAGCTGAGTTGTGATAGTAATGTAGCTGAGTCTATACGTTTATTGATGAAGAATAGCATTGCAAATTCGCGACGCTGTTCATGTATGTAGATTAATGAACATGCAACGTGCTTCATACAATGGCAGAGGAAATGCAGTCCAAGTTTTAAAGCGCGTAGCAAAGGAATTAATTTAAAACTGATTCTACGCGATCTTCGTGTCCAGGGATTCCATATGAGATTGACGTGGGACTACGTCTTTGTTTTCTATTCTGGTATGCATTCTGTAAAATTGGAAATGAGACTGGTAAATGTTGCGTCAGATATCAAACGATAAAACTTATCAATTTATAGAAGAGTAAGACCCGACGAGTGCTTATGAATTTTTGTCCATTTACTAAGATCTATTCAGAATTGCTTTTACCTTTCAACATTGTTTTTTTTTTTAATTTTTAGCTTTACAAATAAATTAGCTGTCTTCGTTCTTCTTAATACAGTGAATGTAATTGTTGGCAAATGAAACAAACTTGTGAAGCAAAAAACAAAAATTAATCTTTTCAAATTTTAACTTCGTTGTAATTTTTTTTTCTTCATCTATATCTTCGTTGTAATTGTTGAATGTTGTTTGCACAAAAAAAAAAAAAACACCACAGGCACAACATCACCAAGTGTAAATGAAGTTCTTCCGAGTTAAAATAAAATATATTTCTAAAAAAAATGAATGGGTGGCTTTGAAATAAAATACGTAAATCACTTAACACACGAGTTTATTGTGTCTGTCTGTCTGCGTCTTACAGTGTTTAGTCCCACGTCACCATTTCATACAACCTTAGGGCTGTATATCTTATGGTATTTGACATTGAGTTGGAGTAGACTTTAATTGCACCAAGTTTAGAATCAATTGACTTCTTTCTAGAATTCTTCTGCATCGCTTGAGTTGCTGATTTCCATGAAGAATCTCATGTCGTCTGTGTAAATGAATAGATTTTTTCAAGTATGAGGGAAATGCCATTTACATACAAAATGAAAAGAAGTGGACCCCAATGCGAGCTCTGGGGCACCCCAGAGACGACTGAAATGGGGTTTGAGAGTTTCGTTTTTAAAAGCGTACTATTTGTTGGACACGATTTGTTAGGTATGACTGGAGCCAACACAGGAGTTGACACGCCTATCCAAATTTTTGCAGTTTTAGGAATAATAATGTATGTTGATTCGGTCAAATGCTTTACCGAAGTTAGTAAAAAGGGCTTCTGCGTGCCTACCATTATCCATTGTGTTGAGAATAATAGTTACAAATTTTAAAAAAATCGAGGTCGTTGAACGATCTTTAAAGAAGTCATGCTGTTCACTGATGTGATGCGGTTTTTTACTTGCTGAAAAATTTTGTCATTTACAAGTGATTTGAAAAGTTTTGGAACGCAAGAGATAATCAAAATTCAACGATAGTAACGGACGTCGGAATACGCGCTTGATTAAAAAATAGGCACCAAATAAGAACATTTCCATATTTCGGGGAATTTCCCATTTTTCAGAGATACATTGAAAAGGCGTTCTAATGAACCTATAAGTTCTTTAGAATGATTTTTCAAGAACATAGAAGCAATTCCGTCAGGTCCAGTACCCTATGATGCGTCTAAGCTTTTAAATGCTTTTATGACTTAGTGTTGAACCTATCTTTTGTTAATGTATTTCTTTGTGTTTCTATGCAAGCATCGCTTTCTAGTTACCGTAAAACGGGGTAGCATTGATCATTTTTTTCACTTTTTCGTGTGTATTTATATATTTTACAACTGAAATTACAGGTTTCATATTTTTAAAACCAGTACTGGCATCCTTAGAACTTGAGAAGTTAGTTTTTAAAGCCCTTCGAAAATCCTGAACATTAAAAACAGTTATTTTTCGTCGTTGTTTCGATTTTCCTTATTTGGGGTAACTTTGATCAGTTCCAATTTTGAATAGTTTCGAAACCTTTTTGAACTTAAAATATTAGATAATGCTTTGATAACATGTTTAGAGACGCTTCCCGTTCTCCTTGACCGCTTCTACTGCGGAGGATAGTCCTGTCCTTGCATTTAGCCGCGGTATGTACTGCGAGGAATTTTTATGCCATATATAATTTTACCTTTCGATGATGAAAAACGTAAACGTTGGTCGCGAAAGTTGCTAGAAGTATTTTGTAAGTCAACAATCGTTGTAAAAGTTTTGTGTTCAGAAAACGTATGTTGATCTTATATGCAAGGCCTTTTCAACAACGGAAGTATCAATAGGCCAGCTCTAGCCTCTTACGTTCTATGCTCTAGCCAAGACAACATCCTGGCGTAGGGCAGGATGTTGTCTTGTCTAGAGCATAAAACTGGACTTTCTTAACAAATATAAACTAATTAACATTGAATGTGATAAATTTGACTAAATTTTTTTCTGGTTGATTGAGAAAATTTAATAACGAATTCGGAAAACATGCCAATGAATACGAAATGTTCAATATTCGACTAGTATAAAGTGCTTTTTCTGGCACTTACTGAGAGTAAGAAATATAACGATCGAATTAATTTTAAAGTTTGGTCATCAAAACAATAAAAAATTTCAACCAATACAATATTGTTCAGACCTCGGATGACAAAAGACTAAAGCAGGTATTTGACGAAGCAAATATTTGCAATTTTTCAATACAGATTTTATTTTGTGCAAATAAAAATCGTACCAAAAATAGCAAATATGTGCGACGTCTAATACCTGCCTAAGATGTTATACTCAATTTTAGCAAAAGTAATCACGGAGCAGTTTTATTCCAACTATTCATGAAAAACTGATTCATGGTAAAACTGATCAATGTTACCCTGCTGATCAATGATACCCCGTTTTACGGTACTTAGATTTCTTAAAACTAAACCATCGACAGATCATCATCTGGATCTGGATAGTCGTTTTTTTTATAGAACAAGGCTTCGGGGTTTTCAATAGAACGATAGTTACCTATTCAAAATTGATTAAAAGCGCATTTAGGAAAATTGTCAGAAACATTTTTCATTGATGGTTACGCTAACTTCCAAAATCCATCGAGGAAATCTTGGGTAAAAAGCGTTTGAAACCTGACCCGTTTTCGTGACATGACCAGCTTATGGTTTATCAATTTTCACCACTCTCCCAAACTGTTACCGAAAGACTTAATTCTACGTCAATATTTTTTATCTTGTTTTAAACTCATCTTCAAATTGTATGCATAATATTATTTCTCTCTATTGTTTCTTTAACCTCGAAAAAATTAGGAAAAACCAACTCCGACTGATGTCCCCTCAAGTGATTCGTCTTTAGGCTCGTGTTTTTTCGTGTGACAAATTCACTTCTATAATGCTTCCGTTATTTTTTTTTTTAACTGAATAGGGCAAAATAATTTTAAAATTTCTGATATTTAGTTTCGTGGTTAAATGTAATGCTCATGAATTCGATAGATCATTTATGAGTTTTCATACGTGGCAAAAGTTCGCAATAGTCTTTTTGAAACACCTACCAAATACCTGACAAAACTTTGTAAATTGACAAGATATTTTCAGTTGACCACACATGTAAACGTAATGTGTTTTTTGAAGCGGTGCGAAGTTACTTATCCTAGAGTTGTGTTTTAAGCTGTTTACAGAATCTATCCATCTATTCATCTCATTTATTCCAAAACTTCAGAAAGTCAGGAATAATAAAAATTTAAAAAACTGTTAAAAAATGTTAGTTTGTACGGTGAATTTGTTTTGACACGAATCGGAGGGCAAACCATCGCGTTTTAACCTGGTTTAGTTACGATATTATCGCAAAGAAATCATTAGAGAAAACCTTGCTGGAAAACAGCCTTTAAGACAAATACTTCATAATTATACTTTCCTTGAAAAAAGCCACCAAAAACGACCGAAACGTCGAATAATATTTTAGAAAAAAATATCACGAAAGCCAAACTATTGTCAGTGATTCCGGCGCCAATTAAAATTCCTTTTACAAAAACACGCAAATATTAATTTTTGGAGATCGGAAAGCAGAAGTAAATTATACAGAGCGCAGTCAACATCATATGAAATGCTGTCACAAATGTATGAGTGATAAATTGAATTGCTTTTTTCAAATATTTTAAATTACAAACTTGGCCTAAAGTAACGAAAACAAGTAGCTGTATTGCATGAATTTCACATAATTCACATTACATCCCAGTTGCTAGCTACCGGTTCCTGGCTTTGCCTCTGGCTGCTACCAACGACGCGGTGTGGGTTTCGTCGTTTGTTTGGAAAGCGGAAGACTTTCGCCGGCAAACATAAAACGCCAGACATACGGAGTCCTGTTGAAGTACTACGCTACGAGTCCCGTCCACTGAGTGTGATATGATGCGATAGGGATGGGCGAATCTTGGGGCGAAGTGAAGATTTAACGGCGTGAATGTTAACGAGTTTCGGCATATGCGTTTTTCCTTTTGGTATGCGGGCTGGCTGACTGCTAAGAACTTCTTGGTTTTCGGCTGTTTGTGATTGCTTTTTTATGTGGCAACGTCTCACGCATATAATTATGGAGGCTTTTCCGTTTTCAGTAGCATTAGCATAATGATTATAATTCAATTTTAAGCTAATCTGCGAATGAAATCAGCATACGAAATGTTATAAACTGGGACAGGCCAACTCTGGCTGGCGCTACAAGAGGCCGTCTCAAATTGGCTGGGCAGTCAGGTCTGCCGCAGCAGCGCGCATTGCGTGAATTCCAAATTGGCGGAAAACTTGCAAAGCAACAGACGGAAAACGGCAGTTTACTTGACGGGTGATGACCCTTGGCAGATTGACGGGTTTCTGTATCGTGTTTGGTACCGTAATCGTTGTATCTTTTAGTATGGTCGAAAGATTGTTGTTTATTAACTAACTCCTTACGAGTTGGAGTAAATTCCTACGAATGAATAATTTCCACCTACAAACACTGGGTTGCAAATCGGTATCGATTTCCAAATCCTTCCAATTTCGCAGCAGGAACAGATCACATTCCTACTATTGCCTGCATGTGTAGCTCTAACGTGGCGTGGAAAACACAACGAAAACAATTAAATGTTGTGTCATTCACAATAAAGCTTTTAAAATCTAACAACCGGGAAATGGCTCCGTCGAATAGGCTATTCGTTCTGAATTTGTGGACGTGGCCAATGTAAATCCTGTAAACCAGCAACCAAGTGCATCTTCGGCGAAACGAGCCATTCTGAACTGGCAGTGAGGGCTCTGTTTTATAGCAAACATATTTGCACCCCTAAGGAGTATGGCCACCGTCAACCGTCGACCATATTTATACTATCTAGCTAGGATTCCCTCTTCGTACTACGTGTCCTTCATCCTCTGTTGACTACTTAGACCAGCCACTAACTGGTGGAATGACTCACACAAACAACCGAGGCGGAAATGCTGGTTGAATGACTTGCGTGGATGGGGTTGTTCAACTTTCCGTTTTAAATATGCACAGCAAGTGTGCAGAAGAGGCTGTTGCATTTAACTTGCTTCGGCCGCTAGAACAGGAACTGGCAAGAAGAAATATGCACTGTCATGCGTTGCTGGTGTTGCTGTTTTTGCGGTCGATCGAGGTCTTACTTTGCGATTGTCGAAGCGCGTAGTTGCATCCTCATCGTGTCCTTGCTCCTTCGTCTTGTTGAGAGTACCTATCCGCCGGGAGTCAGCAGAACCCGGAGAAGAAGCGTCTATATATATTGGTTGGTAATGGAATCGCACATTAAAGGAAGACGTTATGTGGTACACCCTGGAGCTACACAGCTACTGGTTTTCTGCTTGGAACCCCGACCAGCAGCCGGTAGTAGTTGGTCGTTTTGTGGTAATGAAGTTCGAAACCTCGTTTAACGGTCGTCGGTTCCGGTGGGGTTGTTTGCAGCTTGAACGAGCCTTGATTTTCCGAGTTGCGAGCATGATGCTGTCCTGGTTGGAAAATGACACCGGGATTTATACGTAGTATTATGTGCATGGTTACTAAGGTTCGGATTTATTATTACTGCGCCATTTGATCGCTTATTTTTGTCATTTCGATGGTTAAAATTTTATAATGTATATGGGTTTTGCATTCTTTCAGGTAATAGTGTTTTACCGATTCTCTATCCATAAAGTTTTACAATCATTCTTAGTACAAGCTTAATATTTGAGAATTTTTTGTTAATATTCTATTGCTAAGTGTTACTCACAAGCAAATTCCAAAGATGGAATATGTAAACAGAGCATCACAAACAAATCTCTCAAACGTTCAAACGTTCAATCAAATACCCAGTAAAAAAAATTCCGACTTTCTACGTTACTTCCTCACCGACTTTGTGGGAATTGTTAACTTAATGTTCACGCATTTGCTCGTTGTATTAAATAAAATGTTCTGGAATACATTTGAAGACAGTAGTGCTCCTGTAGACTTGGTAACTGTGAAATTTCTATATAAATTTCTTTATAAATATTTACCATAGTAAAAATATTGTGTTTGGCTTCAGTCAGTTATGCAGTATATGCAAATAAAGTTCGCGATTATTCATTATTTATTTCGCGTCTGTTATATTTGCACAATCAAACGTGATGTCTGGATTGGGAAAATTGGGAATATTTTAAATGCATATTCTTTGGCCTGAAAAACACCAATAGAAATTCTACGAATTCTATGAGTTCGCTCTTGCATTTATATGCATATTTATTTCAACTATTGGTAGGTATACTTACCAAAAAGAATGTCTCGCTGCACCGAAACAAATCTGCCTCGGGATTGCGTTTTTGCACTTCTCAGTAGCACAGCGAGTTTCTCGCCGGGGCTCTATCGTTGCAGCCACCGCCGGTCGAACGAACCGAGAACAAGAACAGAGCTGAGGGCTTAACCAATTGTCACAAGCTTTTCTACGTCTCATAGCTAAGCAGTTGTTATGCTTCTCTAGAGCTGCATTCCATCCTGGCTGTTCGCTCCAGAGCGTTGCGTGTATTTTGGTAAAAGCAGTGGAGACAACTATAATAAGCTTCAAGCCACAAACAGTGCAACGAATTGCACCGCCTTGAATCCAACTGTTGAGAGTTTCCAGCTTTCTTGTTTCGTTGAGCTTCACTGCTTTTGTTGTTTTTGTTGTATTTTGGCCACCTTCGATAGAGTAAGACAGTTTGCTGTTTAATGGGGATTCATGAGATTTTAGCAGTCAGTTATATTATAAAACTGTGTTCTTTCACGCTTTGGTTATTAAGCGGTTTGATGTTTCTGTTGCTTGTATTCTGTGTGATATTATTCAAGTAGTTGAATTTAGGTTTAGAAACATGAACCAGAGAAACATAAAACATTTCTTTTAAATCTGTGAACGGCAGTCACTCATAACATCAAGAGTTTTTAAATTTTCATAATAAGCTGATAAATGTGAGTATGCATTTATAAGTTTATTGAAAACAACATTACATTTAAATTAGGTTCTATATTCAAAATTCAAAAATTATTTTATTATTTATTAATGCCCACTCGACTCCTTTTGTACCCCAAAAAAGCAAACCAACGAATCTACCTCAGTGTCGTCCAATCGAAGGTTTCTTCGGGATTTTAAGTTTCTTCGGTGCAATAATAGCTGGAAATCAACGAACTGGAAACAGTTGATTGGTAGAATCAAGACATGCTTTCGAAAAGCCGATGTGAAGGCCGTACAACGTTCTTGTTCCGGCATCAGAGGAAAGCTTCGTCGGAAGGCCGGTAAGGAACGTTTCTCAAATGCTCAATTTTTCCCATGTTTCCTCATGAAAAATTAATTGGTTTTTCTTTAAGTTTATCTTCATTTTTGGGCAAAAGTAGAAAAAATTTCAAATATTTTGTTGTCACCCGTTATTACATCACCCGCCGGACATCCTAGTTTGGACCGAATTTTTTTCGTCGTCCGTCAAATACTTACCAAAATAACAATATTAATCTCACTGTTGCGTATTTTTAATAAGCAAAAATGTTTGCTACTTGAATTAGGTAGGTACATCTTTCAACTTCGATACACACTCTGGAACTCTATCATGCAGGTCTCCAATCGCCAAAATCTTTGCCCGAAGAGGATCTAGTAACCGAAACGTCCGAAAATAATTCAACTCAGGCTGACGAAATTTCGTAAGAGAGCAGTAGTACTATTCCATCTTATTTGTTGCGTAGGAAAAGGCCCCCCGTTGTCATAAAGGTGCCCATTAATCTGTAGACTTGTCCGTGTTGCTGGTTTTCGCGGCATTTCGCGGCCGATGCTAGATTTCGCGGAATTCGCGGCTTTCGCGAAATCGCGATTTACCACTGTCCCTAATGATAAGCTTGTTTGGTTACAGCTATGAGAAAAAATCAGTTTTGATAATTTTTTTTCGGTTCTATAATTTTTCTCAATGATGAGATAATCTTTATCACTGAGATTTTCAACAACAAAACTAAGGATAGAACCTGCTTTTTTACTTAAATGCTTTCATAAAAGACTATAAGCAAGGCTATAAGTAGTAATTATGAATGTTCGGCGAAGAAAGAAAATGAATGGTTCTTCTGTTTCTATTTGAAATAGCAAGGAAAACATTACAAAGGTGAATAGGAACAAGGCTATCAACTCCTCAAAACTATTTATTACTATTTAATACTTAATACTACTTATGTTCAGTCGATCTCAATGAATTCCTCATACATTGGTCTTCTATCCGCTATTTGATTCCGATGTGGTGGATTGTTGCATGATCTCGGAGGTCTTAGTTTCCGACATCTTTTTTCAGTACGCAGTTACACCAGCCGCTTTCCAGCCGCTTTCCAGACCAGGACCATCCTTCGGGAAACGACAGCGGGTAGCTATCCGCTCTCATGAAAAACGTACACGCAAAACTTTTCCTTATTACTTTAAAAGCAATAGCGCAAAATTATCCTTTAGGTAACAAATCTGTTACTTAAAAGGTAATAAAGTTCTTCCCCAGTCAAGTGACAACACCTACTGTCATATATTTTGCACGTGTTACGAGAGTACGACTATCTAATAATGGTCGTTTCAACCACATGCAACGTTTTTTCTGTCGAAAAATGCTCCCTTTCCACCTCAAGTCAAAAAAATCACACACCGTCGCATAAGTTGCACCTGTTACAAGTTTTTTCAATCTCCAATTCATCCGGTGGGCGTGTATTAGTTCGCTCGTTGTATGCATACGGAGTAGCGAAAAAATATGACAAGAGCTGCCGAGCAACATTTTCCCCGTCATAATTTTTATTACTTTTTGTTTGTTACTTTTTGTGTATAATGCGCAGTCATAAGACACAAAAAGTAATAAAAAAATTGCCCAAAAGTAATAAAATATTCCCCGTTTGCGTTGGGTGAAAGAATTCAAATGCGTCTTGAAATCACATCACGATCTGTAAGCTGCGTTAGAGAAAAACACAAACATTCGCTTCCTTGCAAGCTATCTAAAACACACACTCATTGGCTCATGGAAACTCATTTGGACCTGTTTGTTGAAGATACAAAACTCGTGCCCGTCCAGAACCACATTCACAAATCCGGCAACTCTGATCACATGGATCACATATTTCCATTTCAAGTAAAGGTTCATCGATACATAAGCCTTGCGGTTCCTGGTTGTATGTTCGTCGGCAGAAACACATACAGGTGTGTAGCCATCATATATTTTGTTACTTTTTGTTTATTACATTAACATAATAAAATGTTGCTATAAAGTAACAAAATCTTTCTCGTTTCTGTTGAGTGTACCACATAGCACGGTTTCCCGAATACTCTCTACTATGAGTTGTTTTTTGGTTACTCTCGTCGAGGCTCAGATCTCTCTAGTGCTGTTAGCTCCAACTTGCTATCACGTCAGGATGTTTGAAGGCGAACTAGCGCTTAAATTTCCCAATACAAATATATTCTGGAAATACGGGTAATGCGGTTTCGTATTACAGTGACAGTTTCTACCTACCTCCGGCGCAAAGCTCGTCGCATTGTCTTTAATATAACCTAACACTTCAAACATCCACTCTATACACCTGTTATATAAGTGAAAAATATTAAAAATCCAAGCAATCTCAAATGATAAATTTTCGCTGCGTATTTTTTTGTATTTATCAAAAGCGAAAAAAAATCGTTTCCGATTGCTGAGAAGTTATCACCTGAACGATTTTTCCCATGCTTGGGCATGGTAATCATTGTTTTGGTCATGGCCATTATATTACCGGACCATGTTCCGGCCATGTATCCGGAACCAGTTGACCGATTCCGGCCATCCTCCTTGGATCATATTACCTTTCTGTTGGCGGTTATTGAACCTCAATTGGTGGATTTTTTTTTGTGGAACTGCTTTGCTAGTAAAATTCGTGGCCGTTCGTCAGATATTCAATCAGCTTGAGAGAAATAACTTTTTATGCAAGCATCGTAGCGCCTTATGGTCTTCAGAAGAGTTTTTTCCAGGTAAATTTCCTACAAATATCAAATATCGATATATCTTTAGGAGCCAACTGGATATCTCTAGAGAATATAAACGTATGGAAACTTTAAAAATCGGGCGCAAATCGGGCGTTTCACCGATCGATCTGAAAATTTACACAGTTGTTGTAGGACCCATAAGGAACACGAAAAGTGCATGAAAGCGAAAAAATAACACCATAGCTTTTTTTTCCATATAACCGTATAACAGTCTACTACCCATGCAACCTCAATCATAGTAACCCAGCCAGTCAGCAAAAAAAATACGATATTTTTTCAAAGTTTAAATCACACCTTATGTTCTCGTACAATTTTCGCATCTTCGTAAATCTACATACATTGCCCGATTATCCATAACGGTTTGTTCGCTTAGCGTAACGTCTTCAACGAAGTTCCGAAAAAAATATTGCATTGCAAATATCTCAAAAAGCTAACTTACTTTAGATATTATTTCTTTCTCATATAAAATTTACAGAAATCCAACTCAACATTTATCATGGAGAAACAAAAACTGGAAGAAAATAAATAATAAAAAGCACGGTATACTCTAAAATTGTGAATCATGTCTAAAACAATAATGAAGGTCACTTTCCTGAAAAATTTAGTATGAAAAAAAAAACACATTGTTCGATATATCGTAAATTCGGTTGTAACGTAACGAGTTGAAAAAAATATTTATGTTAAAAATAGGAATATCTGAATAGTAATTGAAAAAAAATAATATTGATAATAACCCTCTAGTGCCCAGTGCAGCCTTTAGACGATTATCAGTCACACCTCTAAAAAGCTTCAATCAATACTTAAAAAATGTTTAAAAAGTTTCATAGTGATTTTTTCGAAGTTCGTCTGAAAACTAACTTGGGCACTAGAAGGTTAATACCCGATTCAAAGATAAAAATTGGTATTTATCTCCATTGTATTTGCACTTTTTACGGTCGAAACAGCAGCACTGTTTGCCCCACGGGGTGGTATCGCTGTCAGCTACCATACATTTGACGCGTTACCAACATCCTGGCAGTGGCACCCGAAAAATGGTCAGTTTACCCTTATCTTTTGTTGATTCGGGCAAACTAACCAAATGTTGACTGCAATTATCAGATAGTTCTGAACATTTTTTTTTTAATTTTTGCATGTTATGTGATATTTAGTACAATAATTGTGTCCCAGAACAAGTTGTGACGGCAGAGAAAGTAGTTTTGGGATGAACGGTATAGAAATAGATGTTCGTTACGCTTGAAGGCTACCATACCAATCCCTTGGTTTGTCCAATCAGCCATTCATGCAAGCTTTTATGCACCACGTTTTTTTTCACAACTTGACGTTTCTTTTGTTTGTTAATTTTGGAAGTAACAAAAGATTATTAAACTGCTTCCTAGCTGTGCATTATACTTATCATTAGTAGCAGGGGTTAAGTTTAATGTTCACTTCCACTGTCACACGTGATTCTGTAGTTTTTTTTCAAACCACTAAAATTAGTTTTATTTACAATCTAAAGAAAGAAAAGTTGCTGATCTGGTCAAACGACCTAACCGACCGGTAAGCGTCGTAGGCAATGTTTTAAGGGGTTAAATACCTTTTTGGTCGAGAAAAATGAGGGAAGTTTGAATTTATTTTTAAGTGAATCGAACGATCGCTTCTATGAGTATTTTGTTTTCAGTACAAATGGGAACGTTTTTGCCAAAAACTGCACATTTTCAGCGCTAAAAATTGCATTAAAAATTTTTTTGCGGCAAAATGTAACTGTATGTTTTGAAAAGCGATCGTTCAAGGACCGGCGAATTTAATAACGAAAATTAAAAAAAAAAGTGAAGGAAATCGGTTCAGTAGTTTTCCGCAATCAGGATCACGGCAAAGTCATTTTTCGGAAAACACTATTCCGAGATAATCGCGTGTAAAGTTTCAAGTTTAGCTGATGCGGCCGTGGCGAGGCGTGCTGCAAATCGCTCTAACTTTCTTCCTATTACTCAGATCTTTATGAAAATTTGTGAAAATGTTCTCAAGATGTTGTATTTGAAGATAATACAATAATTTTTTTTCGGTTTTTTTGAAAACTAAAGAGGTATATAACCCCTTAAATAGAAATTTTGCCCTTTAAAAATGTGAAAATAACTAAAATAAATTGTTTTGATTTCTTTCGAACAATCTTTAATTTGTTTAATTTTTTATTTCTTCAGCTCAAAAAACCCTCCAGGTTTAGCTAGCATCATAAAGTTTCCATTAAAAAAAATTAAATTTGTAATAATTTTTTTTTTTTCAATATTTTTCTGAAAGAAAAGAATCATCATTTTGCCAAAGACATCACATTATCCATTCTAGCGAATTTTTTTTAGAGAATTGAAACGGTTCTATTTTTTATTCCTCATGCAGGCCCGGATTCAAGGGGGTTGGAGGCAAAGGGGGCAAATGCCCCCGGCTTTCTGACACGAGGGCCAGCCTAGTCCTGGGCCAGATGTGAAGACATAATGGAGACTTTTTTTTGCTCGTCACCTTCCAGCGAAGCGTCAAGTCATTTCTAAATTTCTGAAGAAAAGAGAGCCCCACGAAAATATTTGCCCCGGGCCACAGCAGAGGAGTAACTCGAGTGAAAACCTGATCAAAATTATTTTCGCTGCGAATATAGCGATATTTTGTATAATAACTTATTTGCTGCAAAATATTGATCAATTGTCATTTTTTTGACGCCTGACACAAGTTGTCACTATTAATGGTTCGACTCCCAAAAAAATGCTTGAGAATTTGTCAGTGTTTGCATCGCTACCATAATGTGTAAAGACCGTTAAACGTCAATCAAGTAATGGCATTTTGTGAAGCATTTATTTAAGCTGCAGAAAAAATATAGCGGCACCAGAAAGCTCAAAAAACTTCTTTCTTATTTTGGCCAGCTTTTTGTTCTAGATACCCCCCTTTGGAACCATCACCACCACCCCCCGCACCCAAATCCGGCCCTGACTCCGTGATCAATCAATCATCAATGTTTAGCTTTTTTGTAGATTTTAAATAAAAAAAATAAAATAAATACAAATGACTTTTTGTGAATTTTTATTTTTATGCTTTATTTATTAATCCACATCTTCAGCCACAAATAGAAATTTTCTTGATTTTTTTTGGATGTTTAGCGAAAAGTGAAGTGTTCGGGTACTTCGGCTATTGATTAAGGTATATTCGAAGATGTATTTTGCATGTCGTGGGAGCAAATAGAATGAGTATTACGTTATTGGCAGCAGGAAACATGGATGCTCTTTCTAAATCAGTACCTAACTGATGGTGAGTTTTACTCAGTTTCTAGTGGACCGATCTGGCTGAAATATTTTCTCTAGTATACAGAAATATATTGTCTAAATTGTTACATAGCCGTTTTTGAAAATTCCAAAAATTGACAAAATGGCGGCCATTTTAGTAAGAAATGAATTCGTTAAATAAATAATAATGTTAATCAATGTTAATTAATAGCTTTAATTTATGTATATGCCTTCAGTAAGTATATGTTCCCAATAACAATCGTAAATTGTTTTACTTGCTACCAAAAACAGTTACGCTTACATCACATTACTCAGCTATTACCATTTACTGCCCACTCATCGTAATTTCGATAACTTAAGCGTGAACGAAAGGAAGCTAACAATGATTGATTCGAAAATGGCATGGATGATAAGCTCTCACGAGGAAAATAGAACCAACAATGCTTAGAATCGCACATCGGCATGTTGAAGAACGCTGAAATAACACTCACTGTATTAGTCCAGTAGAGCGTATATATCTTAGCTCTGAATACGACCGATCCTCGCTGCTAACCCTAATCCTATACTGAATCACCCGAGTAGGTAGCTTCTCTGCAGCTGAATTGGCATAAATGGAAAAAAATAAAAGAATATCGAAGACAGCCGCATCTTCCGAGCCATAATCAAGCTGGACAGATGTGGATTTGTGAAAACATTCATCAAATATTCAACATCAATTATGATTATGTAGGAATATTTTGATTTTCATGATTCAGCCTGGTTCGAGGCACGAACATATCGGGAGAGGCCAATATATTTTATTGATTCGACCGTTCTGGATTTGGCAGAGAGTGATTGGTGGCCACAAAACTGACTTTTTTCCCTCGTACTCAAAAGACGTAATGGTGTCAGGTTGGCAATCGATTGCTGCCAGATGGAACCGTAATGAAATATGAACGGTAGCCATCTGCTTAGCTCTTTTTTCCTTATCGGAATGAAAATGAAGTGGTTTCCTGCAAAATTATAGGCGGAAAAATGACTACAGCTAGAGATGGTGGAGTTCAAACAGGTCATTAGATTCCATCACAAAGAAGAAATGAGTCGATCTAAAGTACTCAACTCGTATCTTTCAGTGGATTAAATAGGTACCTAGCAGCAGTTTGAAGCTTCCAAATTTTGTCACATCGATAATGAAAACATGGAAACTTGCAAAACTTTCACATTACTAGAGACCGAAACCACTTTCGCACTTCAGCTTCCATTCAGCTCGTCATTTCCTGGTCGCATCTTCAATGGTACACCTTTTGCGGAAACTTTTTCGTCTCGAAATATATCATGAACTGGATGACTGGATAGTTCCACCTACAGCAACTT
Source organism: Wyeomyia smithii (assembly GCF_029784165.1). Lineage (NCBI taxonomy): Eukaryota > Metazoa > Arthropoda > Insecta > Diptera > Culicidae > Wyeomyia > Wyeomyia smithii. Next base: position 214,562,526 of record NC_073695.1, read on the forward strand.
TTGCCTACCTACGTTGTCCTTACAAAGCTACCGACGCTTGGCGGTATGCCGCAATGCCAATTAGTGGCGCCAATTAAGTCATCTTTAGTAACACTTCCGTCTCACAAGGGGACATTTTGGAAGGAAGTTGCTCGACGTCTGTGTTTTGTACGACCGAGTAGATAATTTCCGGCAACAGAACAGCTGCCGATGGGTGACAATATTAGCTTAAAACTTTTACCGCTGCAGTCATCTGGAAGCAGAACGTCAACAAACAAGGTTATTGAAGTTTGAAATGCTCGATGGTTTATTGGGATGCTTCGCATCAGTGATAAATACAAAAATAAGCTTGAAGGTTTAGATGTCTTTATTATGATATCCAATTATATTTCCGCAAAAGTGACTTAATCAGATTTTAATTGCACTCATCTGCCTTTCCACTAATACCAATAAAATGTGATAATTTAGACAGCTTTTTATCCTTCCATTTCTGTCGAATCATTATTGAACAATTCAACTTGTTTAGTTTCTACGGTACAGTTTGAAGCCAATGTATGAGCCTTTTGGTTGCAGGCTGTCTGCATGCACCATAATGCAGTGGCTCTGTTCAGAGCTGCGATTAATCCAAGCAACATGCTGACAATGACGAGAGAGAAAATATCATCGCACTCGTTTCTTTCTCTCATGAATAGCCAGCAACCATCACAGTAAGCGTGGAGATCCGACAAGTGATTCAATATCTTGTCTCTTTTGTTGCCATTTTCGGGTTCTCATTGTCAATCGTCGTGAATATACAGAGTTCACTCGGTAATGTCACTGCAATGCAAATCAAGGTGATTTTTGGAATATCAAAAATCGTTTCAGTAGCGTGATTATTTCAGTGCCAGCTCGAAGTTTGTTGCTATCAGGATTTTTTAAATTTGATCTGCTTTGCGGTCCGTGACGATCCCAACTCAAGATATGGCCACCAATGAACTAGGTTTATAATTTCAAACAGGTCCGCATTTTTACATTTTTCAATGAGAGGCATGGTAGGATTTTAAGCACTTCTAAGCACTGCGTTGATCATCGTTACCATGTTACTGAAACATATTCCGGCCATATATCCGAAACCAGTTGATTAACTCCGGCCATCCTCTTCGTTGAAAGAAAATATGAATGAAAACTAGGGGAAAAGCAAAACCGTTTCAAACCGAAATTGAACAGTTTCAAAGTTGAACCGTGTCAAAATTTAACAGGATCTGTATATAAATATACATACCCATACATATTTTAAAGTTTTCTGTTTTGCCACCCGCGATTCATTTTTTGCCGCGAACTAACACTGTCTTTAGTTAAACCTACAACAAGCACAATATTCAAGAATCAAATTAATAAACTCATGCTGTCAAAAAACAAATAAAAATGCAATATTATTTTTCAGATATGAGATCATTTGAAAAATATTAATAGATTTCTTTCTATAACAATTGGTGTTATGAAAAAGCACCAAACTAAAATACGCTCAGTTACAAAACGAAGTAATAGTTGTTTATTGGCAATGCTTTTAGTCGGCGTGCAGTCAAACCGAACCAAGCTTCTAAAAACATTTACCGCCGCAATTGCTGTGTACAAGCTGTTACAGAGAATTTTTGTTATAATATCGTTATCAAATGCTCTAACGATTTCGTTACTTCATAATAGATAGATTATTACTTCTCATATCCACTGGGTGTCAATAACTCAATCTGAGAAAACGGCGCTTAATTCGGTTTGATCGCACGCCGACTATATATCAATATCATACATATCAATTGAAGAAAAATCATTGATTTTATGTTTGCTATCCTCATAACATCATGCTGTCTAAATGAACTTGATATTTCTGCTGGTTCAATCTCAGTACAGCCATACCCGAATGATCGAGTAAGATAGCAAGAAAAAAATGAGAGTGAGAGTTGACGCTAAGAGAATCATTATAATATCGCAAACTCTTTTGTAATGAACCATGCATCGTAGTTGGCTGATTCTTGTGTTGCATCATTTTGGCGTAATGTCAGTAGTATGATATTGACTTTTCGCAGCTCTGGCTCTGTTCACTTAACACGGATTGAACAGCACGTTTTCTCTCGTTACCTGATTCGGGGCTTCGAAAGCACACATAGGAGGTGGGTGCATTGAATGCACACATAGGAGGTGGGTGCATTGAATGCACACACACACACACTCATACATACACCCATAAACTCGCGTGAAACATTGCACGTACATTGTTTCTGCTTTAGCCTCATTGCAACATTCATCATATTGTTTGCATCCCGAAACCACCCGCAGTGCCGCAGCCATAACGCCCGGTTGGAGGAAAAACGCAGAAAAAAAGCTTCTGCAATACATTCTAGATACATGTCAAAGCTGACATAGGAAGGCGCACCCATCTCTTCCCACAAACAATTCGCTGAAAGCTAACGTTGTGACGAGCTGCGTTTACGAGGGTGAATAATTGTTTCGAAATTTGTTTAGGTTTCCTATTTACCGGTGCGTGCATTGGTGCGGATTCCAGCAGAGCGGGGGCTGTTGTTGCCGGAAACAATCCGGACTTTTGGAGTGACATGTAGCGTACATGTACGTAGGCTGGCGAAATATGAGCTCGAATCACTCTATTGTGGCCAATAGCAGCTAGACTTTCTATTTTTCAATGGCGTAGGAAATCGTTGAAATTCATGCAACGGCAGGAATTTTGTTGGCTTATAAATAGTAACAGAATTGAGATCACTTTAGAATCTCATTCTACGAACTTCAAACTATAAATAACAACAGAATCTTATTTTCGGTCGGACTTCAATTGACTTTCGGTGAGCTATTAGGGGCCGTTCCTAAACCACGTGGTCATATTTTGATCACTTTTTATACCCCCCGTGGTTTTTCGTGGTCTTTTGGTCAAATCCCCCCCCCCACCCTTTCGACTTTAAACACGTGGTCTTTTCATTTGTCAAGTGCCAAAAATGCACTTTGCTCCATGGAAGGTAAATTTTTAATTTTTGGTATTAAATTCCTAGTACATTCTATATTTTGGAGTAAAAGATGCAAAAGCTTTATTCCTGACTTGGTGGCAAAAATAAATTATAAGTCAGGAAGAAAGACCACGTGGTCATTTCGTTAACCCCCCCACCCCCGTGCGTGGTCTTTCGTGGTATTTTTACAAACCCCCCCGTCTCCCTCTTTATAACCACGTGATTTAGGAACGACCCCTTATTAATTATTCACACAATTTGTTACGTTTTTGCACAGAACAAATATGCAACTTCGAACAGAACTCTGCGGCAAATCCTAGCCTTTCGCATTCGTTTTTCGCTGTTCCATCCTACATTGATTTTACAGTGCATCGTTCGAACAGTTCGCTCTAATAGTTTGAACATGCAACAAAAATGTATTCCTATTTGCTTTAATGACCAGACATTCCTCCCAGCTGGTCTCGAGGTACGATGCTGCCCTAACAAGCCAGGCTCGAGTCTCGTCTCGGGAGAGACTGTTAGTGTCAGTAGGATCGTAGCGCTAGCCCCGCAATTGTCCTGTACACTTAACAGTTAGGTGCGAGGTCTTGTATAATAAACAGAAGGTCAAGTTCCGAATCGGAAGGTAGCACCAAGGCTTTGCTTTTGACTAGACAAAAAGGTGATCTTAAATCTATCAAAATCAAGTTAAAACAGGACCGCATTCAAGAGATATTTTTTAAGCTGGAATTTAGTAACAATTCACAATCAATATGAATGAAAAAATTAAACTGAAAATCTCTCAACTATTCAAATATTGCTCAACAAATTTTCTTGGATCGTACACCCCGCGACTGTTGAAACCATTTTAACTAGTTGGTTGAATTACTTAGATATTTTCGTTGGAGTTGGAAACCGAATTTCTCGACTAACGACAATAATTTTTTTTGCTCGCACCGTTTATTACACCTAACATTGCGATTAATGCATATTAGACGCGCTATACACAGCACTGCTTGCGACATAAGGTACAATGTAAAAAAAAAACGATTGTTGTTAGTCAAGATATTCGGTTTTCAACTTGAGCAATAATGTAATTTATTTAAAAAAAATGTACATAAAAAACATTGCACTTATGCGGGTGGAACTGTACGATTATCATGAAAAGGCACTCTCGCTATACCAGTACCGGAGAGAACAAAGAAATCTCTCGACGAAAGAGCGTCGAAGGTCGCACACTCTTTTTGCTTTTTGGTTTTGTATGAGAACACGAGAGACCAAAATAATTCTTCACCACGAGCAGGTATGAATAGTATGAGTGTAATAAAATTTTGAGTGTAAAATGCGTTCTCTCCACCGCTAGATGTCGATACTTAAAATAGAGAGATTTTGTCTCGTTTTTGGTTCTTTAGTTGAACAGATGTGGTTTAGGTTTACTTATTTTTTCGACTATCTTCAGAAAACAATTAAGGCGTCGTATACAAATTACGTAACGCTAAAATCTAGATTTCAGACCTCCTCCACCCTATGTGACGATAGGTAACGTTCAATATAACTCCCAACCCCAAAATTACGTAACGCTGAACAGCCAGACCCCCTCCGAAATTTGCAATTTCGAGAAAACATTACAGTTACGCAACTGTCTCTACTTCCCATCCCCCCTCCCCCCTACGTAACAATAAGTAACGCTGACTCAGCCCCCTTCCCCCCTTCATGCGTTACTTAATTTGTGTACGACGCCTAAGTGCTCTCTTCGGTGGGTGGGTTCTTTACTTAGTAAAGTAAAGAAAAGAACCTACCGGAGGGAACACTTATTTGTTTTCTGAAGATGGTCTTCAAAAATTTACAGTAGGTACTCTTGAACAGTCTACTAGCAATATAACTTTATAGATAGTTTTTACAAAATAAAAAATTGCATTAAAATTAACGTTTCTCAGTAGACCGGCTACGGGCCTTCGGGACTTCGTCTTAACCTTACGTTGAAAAAAGGATCGAAAATAAGTGTGTATTGATGTTTGCATTCAAATAAAGGCAAAAATTTGCCAATTTTTCATGGGTTCACCTTCACACGCACTGACGAAACTGTGCAGCATCAATCATAGTAATCCATAGAGTAAACAGGTATTCATTAAACGATCGGCACCAAAACGTCGTCGCGAAGAGCATTCAATTACTAACGCCAATGTAACAGAAGGAACAAATGCCAATCTGTCGAAATTAGTTGCTACTGTTCCAGTTGAGGAGAAGAAATTTTGGATTTATTTGTCTAGAATCCACACGGACGTGTCGGTTGAAAACGTTCAGCACTTGGTATCTGAATGTGTGCAGTGAAAGCCGCCTGAAATTGTAAAACTAGTCAAAAGAGGTGTGGATACAAGATCACTTCGTTTCATATCATTCAAAGTGGGAATTGATCCGAAGTATAAGGAAACCGCATTATCTTCAAGCACCTGGCCAGCAGGAATATTCTTCAGAGAGTTTGTTGATTATCGATCAAAAAACGGTTATGCATCAACAACACCCATGATGAGTACATCTGCAGAGCAAAAGATGATATCGTCCAGCCACCGGGGGAGTCGGGGGGCCAACGGGCCCCCCTGCAGTTAAGTATATGTATTCAAATAGTTTGCAAAAAGCTTAGGAAATGTGTGTATTTTATAGTCAACCGGAGCTCGACGCGCGGCTCGATATCGACATGAATGGAATACCGGCGGAAATGCAACATTGCCCTTCACAACACGACGATTTTAATTCAACAACAAGACTTTTTACATTTGACGGCGAGGGCAACAATGCCCTTGTCACAGGCGAGTACATGAATGGTGTTTCCTCTCGGCCCAATCTTGCTTCTTTGCGTTTTCAGCCTGGTGACATAAAAATACCTGCGGATGATTTTACTGGATCGTTCAAAATATACTACCAAAACACTAGAGGATTACGCACCAAAGTGGACGACGTATTTCTGGCTGTCATGGAGAATGATTTTGATGTTTATGTCTTCACTGAGACCTGGCTAGATGATCGTTTCAATTCGGTTCAATTATTCGGAGACGCCTTCGCAACATATCGCAACCCGCACAACAGCAAACATAAGCGCGGTGGTGGTGTTCTCATCGCCGTTGCCGTATCGCATGTATCTAGCCAAAAGCAGTTTGGGTGAAAATAACTACGGCAGATAATTCCGTGATCTTCGGCGCGGTTTATATTCCTCCCGAGAAGCGACTTGTTTGTGACGTCATGAATGCTGAGCTGAATGTGTCAGAAACTGTTACCTCCAAGCTAAATCATCAAGATGCGGTAATTTTGCTAGGCGATTTCAATCAACCTGGCCTAGTATGGAAATCGTCCAATGCTGGTTATGCCTTTGCTGACCCACTGCTTTCATCGTTTACGCCTGCCAGTCGAACTCTGCTTGACGGAGTTGCGTTCCTGGGATTACGACAAGTTAATTTAATTTGTAATCATCAATCTCGCTGTCTTGATCTCGTGTTTGCCGGCGAAAGCTTTTATCTTCTTTGCACCGTTTCCAAAGCTCCTGAATCAGTTGTCTCTCGCGACGAGTACCATCCTGCTCTGTCTATCGACCTCGCGGTTCGTCACCCTGTAAGATTTGAGGATATGAATAACTTGCCCCAGCTCAACTATCGTAAAACGAATTTCGAATCGTTACGAAATAATCTGTCTCAAATCGACTGGAGTCCTCTCTATGATTTTACCATTGTCGAGGATGCCGTGGCGTTTTATGAACGAATGCTGAATAACTGTCTCACTGCTGCTGTCCTACCATATCGGCCAACAAAAAAACCGCCATGGACAAACGCGAGGCTTCGATGGTTAAAAAGATTGAGGGCCAATGCTCTAAGAATTTATTCTAAAGCGCGGTGTGCATTGTCCAAAAATAAATTCGCAGTTGCAAACAACAATTATCGCATCTTCATCGGCTTCAGCAAAATATTAGAAAGAACCCCAACCAGTTCTGGGCGTTTGTTAATACGAAGCGGAAAGAGACCGGGCTTCCATCATCGGTATTCTTGAATGAAATGTCTGCGAAAACGCCTTCCGAAAGTGCAATTTATTTGCGAAACATTTCTCTACCGTTTATAGTCATATTGCACCCACTGCAACACAGATTAAGCAAGCTTTGAGCGATGTACCGGCCGATACGCTATGCATGGACATTTTTAGAGTAAATGAGCAATCCGTCTCGTCAGCAATTAACAAAGTAAAATCGTCGTTTTCGCCCGGACCTGGCATAATTTCGACAGCTATTCTTAAGCAATGCTCTGACTACCTAGTGGTTCCATTAACATGCTTATTCAACTTATCACTACAGCAGCAACGCTTTCCGGTGGCATGGAAAGTTTCGTGCATGTTTCCAGTTTTTAAGAAAGGTGATAAATGCAACGTAACGAATCATAGAGGTATAACCTCCTTGTGTGCCGAGTCTAAAGTGTTCGAGACAATTATCAAGGATACATTATTTCCGGCCTGCCAACAGTATATCAGTACAGTACAGCACGGTTTTTTCCAAAGCGGTCCGTAGAAACTAACCTGGTAAATTTAGTTTCTTTTTGCACGAAAAACATGAGGGAAAAAGCACAAGTCGACACAATATATACAGATCTGAGAGCAGTTTTTGATACTGTTAGTCATACAATTCTTTTGAACAAGATAAACAAGTTGGGTTGTTCTACGCGATTCTGTAAATGGTTGGAGACATACCTCGTGGACAGGCAACTATTCGTACAGCTTGGTAACTGCCGCTCCAGCCCATTCATAAATAGCTCTGGTGTACCTCAGGGTACCAATCTTGGGCCATTGCTATTCAGTTTGTATATAAACGACGCAGCAATACTACTCAACCGAGGTGGAACACTGTTTTTTGCAGATGATCTGAAAATCTACTTGGTGATTAGGCGTATTGGGGACTGCAGGGAATTGCAACGACTTCTAAATTTGTTTGGTAGTTGGTGTATGAGAAATTGCTTGTTTCTGAGTGTGGAGAAATGTTGTGTCATCAGCTTCTATCGAACCAGGGATGCTATCCGCTTCGACTACGAAATCTCTGGAGTGAAACTGGATAGAGTAGTCCAGGTAAAAGATCTCGGAGTTATACTTGACGAGAAGCTAACTATGAAGTCTCACATTTCGGCTACGATCGATAAGGCAAATCGAAGTCTTGGCTTCATTTTCAAGATAGCAAGCGAATTTGACGATCCACTTTGTTTTAAAGCGCTGTATTGTTCCATCGTTCGTTCGACACTAGAATTCGCAAATGTTGTTTGGTGTCCTCACGAGACAATGTGGTCAAACAGAATTGAAAGTGTTCAACGTAAATCCGTCCGTTATGCGCTAAGGCAGCTTCCTTGGAGAGAGCAACAATTTTTAACACCGTATGTAGATCGCTGTCGGTTACTGGGCATAGATACGCTTGACAAACGGAGGCATGTGTCCCAGGTCATTTTTATCTCCAAATTACTGACTGGCGAGTACGATGCACCAGATCTACTGTCACAGATTGGTTTTTATGCTCCCACGCGAGCTTTGCGACCGAGAATGATGCTGCAGGAAGGAAACTATTCGACACAATATGCTGCCAACTCGCCTTTAGCTTCGACGGTTCGCCAGTTTAACCGACATGCAGATATATTTAGTTTTAACGAGCCGTCCTATTTGTTCCGACAACGTGTAACTGCATCTGCCAACCAAATTATATTTAGTTAATTAATCTTAAGCATTCATTTAGACACATTCAGTCCGATGAATAAATAAACAATAATAATACACCTCCCCCCCTCCATAAGGAACATCGTCAATGTTGTAGTTATGTTCTCACAAACAACAACAGTTTGATACACTATTTAGTTGGTAATGCACTGCTATTATTTTGTTTTGTAATAACTGTTACACAAAAACGCCATGTAATTTTATTAATATTATATATTTATATATTCTTACCCTAAGTCAGCAGCAAAAATTGACAGCTCTATCAGTCGAACTTTAACTGTAATGGCGAAAACAGTGGAGGTACTCCGTTCGGAAGTGTGCGCGTTCAAAGAAAACGGACATCGTGCGGCACTATGTGGACGCCGCATACGACCGTTCTCATTTACAACATCTTGACATTATCGGACAATAATCAAAATATCGGAAGAAAGGCCGGTTTCAGACAGCCGACGAGGACGAGGAGCTCCAAAGGATGCTGAAGAGGAAGACCGAAGCAAAACTGGCTACATCGCTGCGTGCGCTCGGCGTCGGTGCAACCGGCCAAACAGTGAGAAAGAACCTGGCGAACGCGGACTTACATGTCAGAAGGCGGCAGTCCCGTCCATTTGTTTCGGAGCTACAGGCAATGACGCAGCGGCAATGCCTGGATAAGAAGATCATGTCGCTTTTCCTGGTAAATCACAACGTGGCAGAGATGAACGACGAGACCTATTTCACACTGGATGGCAACGACTGGCAGGGCCCTCCGTGTTTTGCTTTTCCCACGAAGGTAGTGAGCTCCGAGGTGCAGTTCATTTTACATACCAAGTTTCTTAAGAAGGTACTGCTGTGGCTGACAATCAACGACAAGGAGATGTCATCTTTCGTTTCGAACTGGCCGTGAACGGGGAAATTTTTAGTACGAAGTGCCTGCTATAAGTTGTGTCGTTCATCATGAAATACCATAAGGGCGAAGACGCGGTGTTCTGGCCGGATCTGGTGTCGGCTCACTACGTGAAGCGATCGTTGAAGGAGATGGAGCGGCTGAATATTGATGTGGTAACCAAGTTCGCGAGCACGCATAACGACCCCCGGCTGCGTCCCATCGAGAATTTCTGGGCAAACCTGAAGCGTAATATCTACTTCAACAGATTTATCGCGAAACCTGAGGAGGAATTGTTCAATACAATGTGGAAAGAACTCAAAAGCATCCTTAAAATTTCATTATCTCATCATCAAAAACCGACCATGTCCATTTTGTTCATTGGCCCGAAAGATGATCTGTGCAAAATTTCAGCTTAATCGGATATGATTAAGAGGCGCCTCAAAGCGCTCAAAGTTGTGAAATTTACCAAGGGGAGAGTACATGAAATTGGGAAAATCGAAACTTTTTTTTGATGCCAAATGTCCGAAAAAAATGTAGAAAACGACAAGATCTGATGTTATCTCGAAAAAAAAAAACAACAGAAGTTTGACCGAAAATCGACCTTCTGGGATCGTTTCTGGGTAACCGAAGGCTTAATATGGAATCTAAATTATTTTAACGTTCATGAGGTATCATTGAAAGCCGTAAAGTCCTCCTCAACTACTCTACAGTCAACATCAATAATGTCAATGTCTTTCGCGAAGTCCAGAAGCGTGCGGGACTTCGTGATGATGGTGCCGTTTCTCTGTACACCTGGCCTTCGTATTGCACCTTCTAAAGTTATGTTGACCAGCAAGTTCGAGAGCCCGTCACCCTGCTTCAGACCATCTAACGTAACAAACGAGTACGAAAATTCGCCCGCTGTCCTGACGCATGATATAAAACCGTCAAGTGTCGAAATTAGTTTTGTTGAAAAACCATGTTCTAGCATAATTTGCCACAGCTCGTTGCGTTTCACTGTATCGTACGCCGCCTTGAAGTCAATAAATAGATAAACAGTCTGCAAGTTGTGCTCTCGAAGTCGAGAATCTGTCTCAAGGTGAACATCTGGTCCGTTGTAAATCGTCCCACTCGAAAACCACATTGGTATTCTCCGACGAAGGCGGTAACGGTCTCAGTCGCTGGAACAGGATACGGGAGAGAATTTTATAAGCGGAATTGAGGAGGGTTATGCATCGATAGTTACTACAGTCGAGTCTATGTTTCTTCTTGTAAATAGGACATATGAGTCCTTCCAATCAGTCCGTAGGTAGTTGTTCCTCAGACCAGACCCTAAGGATAATCTGGTGAACTGTGCTACTCAGCCGATCGCTCCCGACTTTGAAAAGTTTGGCTGGTAAACCGTCCTTCCCAGTGGCTTTGTGGTTCTTCAGCTCTTTGCAAGCATTCTTCATCTCGTCCAACGTTGGCAGGACCACAGCTTGTCCGTCCTCCCCAATTTCTATCCTGTTCCTCTCGATGACTCTCCTACCTTCCTCACCGTTCAACATCACTTTTTTTATTTTATTTGTACAATTACATTCATCCGACAAACTTAAGTCTTAATCTATACCTATAAAAATGCAGTCCGGTCTATCTGTCTGATCCATATAGGCTCGGAAACTACAGAACCGATCGACGTGAAAATTTGTATGTAGGGGTTTTAGGGACCGAGAAAGGTTCCTATGATGGTTTGAGACCCCTCCCTTTTCTGGAAGAGAGGGGTTCCATACAAACGAAGTACAAATCTCTGCACATCTCAAAAACTAACCAAGCAAATGGAACCAAATTTGGAATCTGGAGGTTTTTACCAGCAACAAATATGTCCATATTGATTCGACATCCCTCCCTATTTTGGGAAAGAGGGGTTCTATACAAATGGAACACAAATTTCTCCACATCTCGAGAACTAACCAAGCAAATAGAACCAAATTTGGTAGATGTATGTTTTTATGGGTAACAAAAATATCCATAATGGTTTGACACCCCTCCCTCTTCTGTGAGGGAGGGGTTCCGTACAAATGAAACTCAAATTTCGCACAGCTCGAGAACCAAACAAGCAAATATAACAAATTTGGCAAGTGAATGTTTTTAGGTGTAACAAACATGTCCATAATGTTTCGACACCCTTCCTTCTTCTGACATATCTCCAAATACCATTTCGGAATCTAAGATGGCGACTTCTGGTTTCCGAAAAACAGCGGCAAATGACCAGATACCACCAAATATGGGTATTTCCGGAATTGTTATGAAATAATAAATAATAAATAATTATAAAATGGCAACTTCTGGGAAACACCCGAAAATAACCGAATACTACTACATATGGATATTTCCGTAAACGAAATGATGTATAAAAGCCAAGCATTGACCCTGAACACCATTTTGAATTCAAAGATGACCACTTTCAGTTTCTAAAAAACAACGAAAATAACTGAAATGCATTCAATATATTTCCGGAATAGAGGTGATGTACAAAAGCCTAAAGTCGAGGATGTTGTCATTCCGATAAAACCAATTATTTCAAATGATATAAACAAATCGCAATGAATCAATGAATTTGAAATGTTCAAAATTATTAAATTGAACACTAAAATAGGCGAGACGAAGTTTGCCGGGCCAGCTAGTGAATAATAAAAAAAAACGCGAAAACTTCAAAATCTTCAAAATCTTCTATGAGCATCAAGGAGCCGTTGGCGGAACGTATTTATTGGTAATTCGAAGTCAAAAAACTCGAAAACATGATTAAAACGGTGGCAAATAACACGAATTGGATCATGGCAACCATACAGTCGATTCCGCGATTCCAAGTATAAGAAACTTCTTTGGCGCAGCGGTCTTTCAGGGGTGTATATGTTTAGTTGAGCCAATATAGCTGGACAGTCGATGTAGCCAGTCAATAGTGTAGCAGTGAACACAGCTTGGTCAATTTGACGGCGAACCTCAAGTGGTTGAATACCAAGGAGACGACAACGGCCCTCGTATGATGGCGGATCAGTGGATCTTGCCATGGGAGATAACGAAGAGCATAGCGTACTAATTTTTTCTGAACCATTTCCATTCTGTAGGACCAGTTTGCATGATATGGGCTCCAGATTACAGAATTAGACTCGAGAATCGATCGCACTAGGGCACAGTAAAGTGCTTTGAAACATAACGGGTCACGGAATTCATCGGCAATCTTGAAAATGAACCCCAATCGACGGTTTGCTTTGGCGATAATGTTGTTATAATGGTTCTTGAATGTCAACTCGTATAATCGTTTTCGATAGGAACACGCTTTCTATTGAATGAAATTATGTTGCATTTTTCAACACTCAATGTTCAGCAGTTTGTTGCACACCAGTTAACGAACGTATTTTGATGCTCCTGTAGCGCAACACGATCTCGTAGGCTATGTATAATTTTGAATATTTTTGTATCATCCACATAAAACAGTCGACATCCGGGTGGCAACAAGAGAGAAGCGTCGTTTATAAAGATAGTGAAGAGTAGCGGGACCAAGTTACTACCTTGAGGAACTCCTGAAACGTTTGAAAAATGCCTCGAAACAGCTGAACCTATTTTCACGCACTTCGACTAGTCAAGAAAGATTTGAACCAGCGCACACTGGGAAATAATGGACCCAAATTCCCACTAATTAGAAGCCGCTGGGCTGGCAACCTGAAATATAGCATTTCTTATGTGAAATTGGTCAACAAATCGATGGTGATACACTAAATACGCTTTTTACGCGGCGGATACGTGCCGCGTAAAAAAACCGCGTAAATTCCGGAATACGCGTAAAAAAACGCGTAAATTCCGGAGTCCGCGTAAAAAGCGACCTTAGTGTATTTTCATTCTGTGCAGGGCACGGGAAAGGGTCTATATTTCCAGGGGCAAAATAGACCATTTTCCGTGCCCTGCCCAAAATGAAACCATCATTAATTGATTTTTTGACCAATTTTACATAAGAAATGCAATTTTACATAAGAAATGTTGCTAGCCCAGTGGCGATTATTTACTGGAAAAGTGGATTCCGGGTTTTTCACTAAATAATCGCCGCTAGACTGGCAACCTGAAATATAGCATTTTTTATGTAAAATCGGTCAACAAATCGATTGAAGATGGTTTCGTTTTGAACAGGACACAGGAAATGGTCTATTTTGCCCTTTTTCACCCTATTTTTGTGTATGTTTGGAAATATAGACCCTTTTCCGTGCCCTGCACAAAATGAAAATATCACCAATCGATTTGTTGGCTAATTTTACATAAGAAATGCTATATTTCAGGTTGCCAGCGTACGAATTCTGATTGGACACCGAGTCGTTCAAGTTTACTAAGCAGTATCTCGTGGTCTACCCGATCAAACGCTGCTTCCAGATCCAGGTAAATTGAACTTCAATGAACAAAATGTACATGATCGGTTTTTGAAATTTGACATGACCCTTTTCGCTACCACCTTACCCTACATGCATGTTTTCGTTTGGATGATTTCTCGCAACAAAGCAGTGAACTTTATTCGTTAAATAATACCATATTGGGTCGATGCCTGTAATAAGCAAGTGGAAACCACTCGATAGTGGTAGAACACCCTGATGAGACTTACATCAAACGGGGCCCGCCACAATACAACAAATAACTGGTCGCAGTGGGAATTAAAGCCAACAGGAAAAAAAATGTTTTTGTCCGCCATGACGAATGTTCCGGTTAACTGCCGGAAGGCCGCTTGCAACGGCGTGGAGTATTTTTAAAAGTAAGCTAATATTATTTCCTTCCAAGGGAAATCTACCGAACTGAATTATTTGTCTTAGGCATCGTACACAAATTACGTAACACAAAAAATCTAGATTTTGGAAATTGCGAAAGATGTTTTTTTTTCTTTGAAAGGCGTTGTTTTATTGTAAAAAAATTAAGAAACAAACAATGAAAAAAATATAAGAAAAAAACTTAGGGATTATATAAAAAATTGAAAATATTCAATAGTTTGTTTCCAAAATAAAAGCTCCCGGGCTCTAACGTTTGCCAACATCAAATGGTACAAAAGCTGGGCTTTAGGATTTTGGTCGAATACGTACAAATTCGGCCGTGTCAAATAAACCAACTTAAACCTAAAAAACGTACAAATCCTCCGTTAATGATCCCGAACACACGATGACAGGTTTTTACATTTTCAGTTTTCGCTTCGCGTAAAATTATCATTCTAATAATAATAATAATAATAATATTAGTAATGGAGTTGAAATGAGTAATTTTTAAAAATGGAATATTCCTCCAATATAATAATATGAGCTGCAAAAAGCTTTTAATAAATTCATTCCACCCAAAAATCAAAACACCACCTGTTAACGCGCTGATTCAATCGCAGTACTGTTGCTTTTCACGCGAAAATTATACCGCGGCTCATTAAACCCACCTGGCAAGCAATTACGCCGCCTCCGCCTACCGCATGCGTGGCACGACCACCAACGGGGTCGGAATTGATACTCGTGTGATGGTAACATTATGATCTTGTTTACACGTTTACCAGATTGAATACAAAATCGAGTTTTCACAATAACAATACCGACTGGTTGCCGAACCAGCAGAGCCTAATCATGTTAATGAAAATTGATCGCAAATATTTACGTTATCCATTAAAGCTTTTGTGTGGTGCGAACCGCACGCTCTTTGCTGGCGTGTATGTAGAAAAATTGAGCAATTTCATGAGACTTGCTGAGGCGTGAAGCTTCATGCAGAGAAAAAATGTTGAAATAGAAATGTCGGCAGAAGTTATATGCTAGCTGCAAATGTGTAGAATGTAAGGATAATCAGATATGTTATAAGGTTAAATTTCATAACAGAAAAGATGGAGAATATGAATTTTTAAAATAGTATGTGTCTATCACGACGGTTGATGGTTAAAACCTTATGAGTGTTAAATTACCTGTTATCAAGAAGAGCTATGGTAAAAGCAAAATAAAAACTCAGTGATGCTAGTAAGTAAGGAAGTGAGTAGAAAGTGAGTGAAAATATAAGCAATATCAAATATTCATTTTCAATAGTTCAAGATTTATTTTTAAAAGCGAAATTAAATCACTGAAACAAAGGATAGCTTATGTATACAAGAAAATAAATCACCCGGAGGCCATAGTCCTAGCTAATTGAAACAAGATCCTTCCTAGCTTTTATTGACTTTAGCGGGATGAAATTATGCATCCTTATCTTCGTGTAACGTTGTAACCGCTTCCCCTGCTCCGCGCCAATGCCGATAATAATTATTAGTCCAAGGCGACAAGAGGATAACGAGCCATCCTCCTTTCGGCAGTATTATAGGATCATATTGTCACTAATATATAAATTTGCATCGCCGCTGTCAGCTAGTGTTGTAGGGTTTCGAGAGTTCTGGTGGTTAGCACAAAGCGAGCGACCTTAGTCAACCGGTGCATCGAAGCGTAAATGCAACCAGTTGACGCCACCAGCCAACGAAGACGCCAGCCGAGGAACAGTGTGGCCGTGTGCATCGTAACGAACGACGACGAGTAAATGATAATGAATGACTATTGTTACCGGAGGGATGACTTTGTGTCGTGAGCTTTATGTTGTGCATTCCGATAGAGACGAAAGGGTGGCCGATGGGAAATCGTCTTCAACGTGTAGTCATCGAGTTGGGGGTGGAATTTCAAGCACGCTGATTTATTCCCTTCTGGAACGCAGCACTATAATTTTGCCACAGAGACGGGTCATGTTAACAGTGTACCATAGGATCTAATGATGTCTCCAAGTTGAATAATGGTATGAGCGTATAAATTTATCGTTCCAACCCTTAACTAGTGTGTTTGTGAGCCGGCCGCTCGGATTGGACCGATTTAATTGAATTTTGGTTGCTGAAGTTTAAAGTGATGATTTTGTTCACACCCTTTAATTCATTGTCTAGTGTCAAACACCTTCTTTAACCGTGTCTGCATTCCAATTTCCGCGTACATAAAGGATCCATAGTGCTGAAGCAGGATTTTTCATTCCTAATAGTAGAATGCATTGCTAGGGAAAATTACCGTAAACCGTTTCCGTTTCCAAGGTCTCATCGAAATTCTTATGAATATTTCATCATGCTTCGCGCGCTCCGATTTTCCCTAAACGTGGGTTTTCGGATTAGGTATAGCTTGTGCGGTTGATAGCCAGTATTTTGCCTTTCTTGTGCATACTTTTGTTAGTTTGGTTACACAATTACTCACAGTATAGAAATTATACGTATAGTTGAAATTATTTTTCTGTAATGTTTTTCTTTTTGGAAATGAACGGTTGACGAAAATAGACTTTTTCTTGAGGTCGAGAAATATGTAACTGTAGCTTCTGAAATTCATCAATTCACAGTGAAATAAACTTTTGCATTTATTTGAAGACTTTGCCAGGACAAGGGAAAATAAATTTGCTGGTACATAAAAAATATTGCAACATTATTAACGGTGGCTTGCGTGCATGAATCATGAATACAAAGAAAAGCTGCTTACGCTATTTACATGAAATTACATTAGGGGCCATCCACATACCATGTCCATGTTGACTAACGTCCACGGTCCATACAATTTTTTTAGAATTTATATGGCAGTAGTCCACGAAGGGGGGGTGGGCGGGGGGCAAAATCGTAAAAAAAACTGTCTACGTGGTATGTGGATGGCCCCTTAGTTATATATATAATTAAAATACGCAACTATTTCAGCACAGTTCTTGAACAAATATTGATTATTCTTTTCTATTTTCTTAACGCTTTTGTTGCAAAAAGTAGCAAGTGAATTTTTGAATAAATAATTTTTTATAATTATTTTTCGATAAATTTTGACAAAAGTGCGTGATTATATTTATGCGGAAGACTCTTCCTACTATGCAATTTTTTTATTGCGAGATACAGGTGGTTATCAGCAATGAGCCACCGTGTTAGATACTCAAAAACGGCCGCCATTTTGAATTTTATCATTGTTTTTAATAAGAGCACTCCCTTAAAAGAAATAAGAAACTTTATATATCAGCTCGTTGATATGCATGGCGATTTTTCATTGAAGCGCCGCACAGTGGAACGAGATCGAAAATAGTAGGACATTGATGTTTGTGACGAAACGCATGGTTTTAGCGTTTCGAAGTCTTTTAGAAAGTTTCTCAGTTTTATGAGTACTTTATTTGGATGGTGATTTTTTTGTTTAAGGGGGTGTACAACAAAATAAAAAACATAACTTATTTATTTCTTGATGAGCTCGGTAACTTTCTTTCGACACATTGTAGCTATTTCGAGCAAGTTTGTAGAGGATTAGAAAATTCTATCTCTTAACCTGATAAATTTGTAAAGTATAAAAGTAAAGTATGGGGAATAGGGGCATAATGAGCACTCTAACTTGGTTGCTGATTTAAGCATGGCAAACGACAAAAATTTTACGCTGTCATCAGTGTAAAACTTGAATTAACTATCTATAATTAAAGGTACACTATCCACAAATTGAAAAGTTTATCGCATAATAGTGAAAAACACAAATTAGATTCATGCATCAAAAACTAGCAATCAGTCGATGTGTTGGGCACAATAAGCACCCCACTGGGGCATAATGAGCACCCAGGGGGTATAATGAGCACTCTTATAGAACATATCTTGAAACTGTGTAGAAGTACAACTAATGGGCCAACGTTTGTCGCGAGATGCGGTGATACTTGGCGGCTTGTTTCTTGAATGTCCTTTCGCGCCTTATGGAGGCCAATCTTGCCTGCAGTCCCTTTTTCTGACCGATTCGGTCTCGAAAATTTTCTCATATATGCTCGCAGCATCACTGTAAACAAACACTGACTATGGAAACAGACAAACTCACAAGTCTACTGAGATGAATTTCAGCTAAGTTTATGTGACAAAGTGTGCTCATTTCACCCCACCTGAAGGTGACCATTTCGCCCCTATTGAATTAGTTAAAGTCAACATGAGATTTTAATACTAATTAAAGCTTTAAATCAAACCTTCAATGATGGTGAAATTTGGGGTACGACCCATACGTCATATTGATGTGTCTACATACTTGATTGAGCCACTTAAACGACCGTAGAAGCTTATTTTGTAGTGCGCAATATTAATAATTTTTCCAACATCCGGGAACCAAGTTGATTTTTTCAATATATTTCCATATTTTAAACAGACAAACCACTTTTGTTCTACGTAAAGAGATACTGTAGTAACTAAGGAAGAGTTCCACATACCATCTTGTATAAAAAAATGCGTAGTTTCGCATAAAAGAGGGGTGCCCATTTCGCCCCGTGTGCTCATTATGTCCCTAATCCCCCTACCCCCTTAAAATATTAATGCGGAAAAGAGCGTTATCACGCAAAAACACATTTTAAGAAAGTGGTATACTTTTATACCTTATAAATTTGTCAAGTTTCCAATCCACCATCAAGTTTCCTGCAACTTTTTTGGTCACTTTTTTCGCCGCGGAACGCTGGTTAGTGTTGAACTGCATCTCGTTCACAACTGTCTTTCGGGTCTTCTTATAGTTTCGCTTGACGATAGCCTAGTATGCCTATAATCACGATTTAGAGTTACCCCTTTTTTTAAGTCGAAAGTCCGGCTCGTTTTAAGCTAGATTCACAGTTGTTGACGACACTCTCAGCTTGCTTGCGTTATCTCGGACGGAAAGGTTGTGATTCCGCTTTAAACTGCTGGTCACTCTTTCGTCGTTTTTGCGGTTTTCGGATTTCGGTTACCCTCCGATCCTGTCTTCTTGGCAGTCGACAAACGTTCACCAAACATGCTGTTGCTTCTCTTGCTTCGACGCCATTTTTACAACTGAAGAGCAAATGTGAAATTGGACCTATGGTATGATACTACACGCACACATCTTTAAAATGAGGGGTGCTCAGTTTTTTTTATACACGATAAAAATAATACGGCAAATTGAAGTTGACAATTTTTTTACCATAGCATCCTTTATGCATTGTTATGCTTTTTTGTGTGTTCCATTGCAGAAACACATACCAGCGCGTGGCCGTCATTTTTTTTGGCTACTTTTGTGTTTGTTACGTTTTGTCTAATGCGCGGTCATGAGACACAAAATGAAATAAAAAAATACTCAAAAGTAACAGAATTATTTACTTTTGTTTTGGGTATGAATTTAATTTGAAGATGAAAAAACTAAGTAAATAAAAACATAATTTATTTTTATAAAATATTTGAATGATAATGAGTAAAATCATCCCCTGAGTTTGAATGAAGAAGCCATATTTTTTAAATAAAAATATGAATGTAGATTCCATGGAACCTTAACACTCTTTGTTTCCGGCGAGAGTTTTTCCACTTCTGTCAATATTCAGTGGTTCTAATGACATATTTAAGAAATTTTACAATCTAATTGTAGGTAGCCTGATAATCAAATTCGATATGTCATTTTGGGTCGTATCTGTAAATAAATCCAGTTAAAATATTGGTCTCTAAATTTACAAGATAAAAACTTTTCTGATTTTTTTTTAAATATTTTAAAAGACTATATTTTTTTCACCAATGGAATTGGAACGGATAAAACGATTGGACATTTTCTTAAAAATGTAAAAATGCAATTATGATATTTTCATGGATTAATTACCTTTTTGTCTTCGTTTTCTAAGGCGTAAAAATGACGTAAATTCTTTCGTTTACTTTTGAATTGGAAAGAATGGAGGTAAAAGTTAGACACAAAACTACTGTGAATTAGTTATGAAATAGATGAATTCCAATTACTACAGAGTGTCACCGTGAAAGTGATACACTTTGCCTGTGCCATAAAATTAAAACAGATGAATATTTCTTCTCTGGCTCTATTTTAATATCATGGTAGAGTAGTAAAGTTACAGTTGAATCAGTTCAATTCAAACCTTTTGCTTTTGTATTTGTTAACGACCCGCAAAATTCTTTTCAGAAGCTTTCTTTTCCAAATGATTCCTCGGCACAAGGTAGCAAGTGATCTTTAATGACGTGTTGTAGATAGTAGACACTACTGTCGATGAATAGCAGTGGCAACTTTTCTTGTGCTTTCCAAACCATCACAGTTGAAGCATTCTGGAATCGTTCCACTTCTTTTGTATGTTGGAAGCTCCGTGAAAGTCTTGAAAGCTCCGTATCCAAGAGCATTTTTGATTATTTTGTGCATATTGTTATGACTCAAATTCTTTTCTCGAGCCATTTTTCTAGCCGACCGGGATTTCTTCCAATAGGTACGTTCTTTAACCGCTTTAATTACCGCTGCAGTCCGCACACTCCGATTTCTGCTTGAAGACAACCATGCCAGTTTTCTCAAATCGTTCGATTATCTTCTACACGAATAATCTGCCCAAACTCAAATATGACAGCTTCCTTCTGATCTTGTTTCTGATGCATTTTGCTCATTCAAGCAAGATACAAAATCTTGATTTGTTGTCTACTTGAATCAATTGCAATTTTTTTCTGAAAAAAGTGGAACAATGCCTTTATCACTTACTTGTGAACTATACACATTTGTCTCAATCAAAATAAACACAGCTGATTAACAGAGTAGACCTCCCAATGCGAAAAAGACACTCAAATGTGTGTATCACCTTCATGTTGACACCCTGTATATTTTACTTACAGTGACTCTTTTGTTCCATGATTTCGATAAACTATGGCGCCGGGGCAACTGCCAATGAAATTCTTCATCTTGTAACTGTGGCGAGATCAATAGTAGTTTGAATTAAAATGACTGGGAAAGAATAAAAACAGCATATACTCTTATGCAGAATTAGAAGGAAGTTTGACGCTTAGCAGTTCAGATCTTAATCTACTGTACTGTGCGGCGTCGTTAAATGGGATATCAATTGTGCTCTTCACGTAACAATCGATTCACTCAAAATCTCGCAGGTGATGACTTTAACAGATGTAGAAATGACCTTGCAGCAGTTTTCAAATAAAATCATTGAAACTTTTCGAAGATCAACAGCTTTCCTCGAAAACGGATTTAAGATGATAATCCTTAAAGAATTGATAGAAATGATCTTTTGTAAAAGCACTCATATGTTTTCGTGAAATTTATCTTGCATTGTTTTTACTACAACTTCTTGCGGATGCGAAACAGGTTTCCGAGAGAAACTAGAACTCACTGATAAGACATTTATTATCAATACAAACAAAAATTCACTAATGATTGTATAAAGTGATAAATCATTATTAGGGACAGTGAAAAATCGCGATTTTGTGGATGCCAACTATTATTGATTTCGTCCCACTGTGCGGCGGCGTTCTTCAATTTAATTTGTGTTGCGTTACAGTTTAGCGAATGTTCGAATAATAAGATACCAAGAGAAATCGAATTCAGAGATAATTGAAATTTAATCTTCACTGATGTAACGTAAAAAATGTTGCATCAGAGCAATTCTCGCTGAAACTAGGTTACTAGGTGCGCAAGGTCTTTCAAATTTGATATAAATGCACATAGGTATTAGAAATAGAGAAAAAATGATAATGCCATTTTTGTTTGATCGAATTTGTTGACCCCTCGGTCACCAAGGGGTGAAACAGTTTTCAGAAAAGTTGAGATTTCAGCAAATTTTGATGTTTTTATTTGAGCTATATCTCTGAAATTCGTTATGTAACCTACGACAAGTATCAAAGAAGAACAATGGAATCTGGGTTGATAGATAACACAGATTACGAAACAGCTACAACAAAACTGAAAATAAGAATGGAAGATATGAAAACAATTAAAGGAACGTACATGTATCATTGTTTTTTGCCGCAACGAGAGTACGTAATCAATGTTGAACAGTATTCAAATTGTTCTGAAAGTCACACGAAATAAAACAAAACAAACAAGTTCTCGTCAAAATATGGTGCATTGGTGTTAAATTGCTGTTGGTTAACTACACTACAACAGTATCTTCCAACACACATCACACACGATTTGTTTTTGCCCTGAGGACGAGGAAATATATCCTTGATACGTCGGCTTTGACATAATAAAACGTGTTTTAAAGTAACCCGTGACCGAAATTGCCATCATTGAACCCATTAACTATTTATTGGTCAAACAACGCTTAACATAACACGAAATATTTTACAAAAAAACAAAAGTAAATAATAATAAAAAACCTTCCGCATTATTAGTCAAACATGCTAGCATTGTATTCGTTATTCTCACAAAACTCAAAAAGATAGGGAACTGCTCCATTATTCATTTCATTAAGCCGATATTCACGAAGAATGCACGGATTAAACACCAAATTTTCACGATATCATTGAACAAATAAGCTGAATATACTTACGTACTCTTATGGAATCGTTTAGCATTGTATATTTAGTAAAATCAGCTAAATTTATCCTGAATTTTGTAAAACAAACCATTTTTACAACGCTCCCATATCCATCTCAAAACTTGAATCACTGCTCAATTATTCATCTCACAATGCCCCTATATTCATCTCACTGTTAATCATGAATGAATCACATTATCATGAATGAACGTAGCCGCAGCCCGTCGTAGCAGGCTACCTAGATATCCGCTGCAGTTGTTTGCTTGAAAAATTGGTAACCTAGGTAACCACTACAGTGCTGTAGATTTATGTCAATTATGTCGGAATAATTCAACATTTTCAGTATGATTTTTTCGTATTGACAGAAACTGATTTGGCAACTCTTGATTTTCTTCGACGCAGTGCAAACAGATGAAAATACCTACAGTTGAAATTTAGGAATTGTAGAAATTCATATCATATATTTCTGCTAATTCAAGCTTGTTTTAGGAAATTTGAGGTGAACATTTCAAAGATTAAAGTATTCTTAGTGTAGTGAGTGATTTTGTTTAGTGATAAAAATGAAAAGTGGTCCGCCAGTGATGAGAAAAACTTTGGTTGGCTGCAGAACGAGTCCCGTTGTAGCCGTATAGAACGATGCGCGGATTTTGTTTCCTGAGGTAGGTGATTGAATTAAATGAGTTTTCGAGTGCTGATGCCCGACTATAATATCAAATTTAGTGCTTTTAAGTGAGTTTTTGAAGATTATACTTTATGAGGAATCTGAAGTGAACTAAGAAGAATCCATTCCATGGATTAGCAGATTAGTTTAAGAAGAAAATATGCGTTTTTTCCTGTTTTCAATTGTGTTTACATGTTGAATGAGATGTATATACGGGCTGAGATCATTATTCATCTCAGCAGTTCCCCTAGATTATCATATGGATCTAGTAAGTTTGTGTGCACCATGTGCATCCACATGGTCTCAGTAGCCAGGTTGATCGCGCGGTCTACGTTGAATATTTTGAAACTCTGCTCAGTTGGTTCAATTGACGGGTTAACACTTATGCTCAACTATTTTTTTCTTGTATCTTATAGCATTTTTACTCAGCTTTCCAATGCTGGTCTCAGATCGAAAATCTATAGTTGCGAACACGGTCAAAATTGCATTTTTATTTATTTATTTGGTATATTCACCAACAGGCAGGCAGGTGCCCAAATGGTGTAACTTAAAGCTCACAATTAAAATATCTTCAGAGAGTCAATACAATATTACATATTACAAACAATATAACATTTGAACTAGTCAGATCTTGAAAAAAATAAACGATATCGCCGACGAAGAAGCGTTCGAGGTAAATTAAAGTCAAATAGAGCAGATACTCTGTTGAATAACCTTTGGAGACCCACCATTGCGCCAAAAATGCTGTAGTTAGTTCGTTGAGCAGGCAGTCGTAGCATCGAATTGTTTCGCAGAGCACGAG
Source organism: Wyeomyia smithii (assembly GCF_029784165.1). NCBI lineage: Eukaryota > Metazoa > Arthropoda > Insecta > Diptera > Culicidae > Wyeomyia > Wyeomyia smithii. Next base: position 214,586,771 of record NC_073695.1, read on the forward strand.
GTCGCACGTTTATATTTACTTGTTCCAAAAGAGCGGGACAGTCTATGCGGCCTTGTAAAAGGTCAGTGGTGAACAATGCCCTGGCTGTTTCTCTACGGACAGACAGAAGCTCCAAACGAATTAATAAGCAGCGGCTTTCATAGCTTGGTAGACGGAAGCGATCCGTCCATGGCAGTTTACGAAGAGCGAATCTCAAAAAGCGCCGTTGAACTGATTCTATTCTTTCCACGCCATTGTTGTAATGAGGAGTCCAGACAACCGAGCAGTACTCCAGTATAGAGCGAGATAAAGCGCAATACAATGATTTAAGGCAGTAGATATTCGTAAAGTCTTTAGCGATCCTGAAGATGAATCCCAGAACTCTAGAGGCTTTGTCGACAGTGAATGAAATGTGAGGCTTGAAAGTGAGCTGGGAATCCAAAATTACCCCCAAGTCTTTAACTTGGTTTACGCGCTCGATCTCAGTTCCAAGCAAAGCGTATTTGTAGTGTATAGTCTGTTTTTTTCGCGAAAATGATATAATCGAGCACTTGGATGGATTAACGTCCATACGGTTCAGATGGCACCAATCGGCAAAAACATCTAGCTGACGTTGAAGAAAGTGACAGTCTTCAATTGTGTGAACTTGAAGAAAGAGTTTGAGGTCATCCGCGTAAGACAACCGTGGTCCTTTAATGACTAGGTTCACGTCATTAAATTAACGTCATTAAATTTAATTAATTTTCTGATATAATCCAAGATGACGGCCTAAATTCTGATTACTTCAAATGAAAGCCCTATTTTTCCTTTTAACAGAATAGTGCTACTTGTAGTAGGTTACATAACGAATTTCAGAGATAAAGCTCAAATAAAACATCAAGAATCGCTAAAATCTCAACTTTTCTTAAAACTGTTCACCCCTTGGTGACCGAGGGGTCAACAAGTTTGATCAAACAAAAATGGCATTATCATTTTTTCTCTATTTCTAATACCTTGGTGCATATATATCACATTTGAAAGACCTTGTGCACCTAGTGGCCTAGTTTCAGCGAGAATTGCTCATCAGTACTTTTGTTAAAAGTTAAAGTGAATGAAAAAAAAATTAAAATTTAATACCTGGAAGCATCTTTGACGAAGCGAGTAGTGCCGATCCCATCAATCAAACGTACTAATTCGCCGATTGGGTTGATGCCAATAAGGTCCCAATTATGGAAATTAGTAGAGTAGAAAACGGATATGAATCAGATTTCGTTAAGGCACTACGTATTTGGGCTTGAAAAGGCGAGGTGGTACCCGGTGCAGGGATTTCCGTCCTTTTCCAATAACTATGTTTCGGATCCATTGCCTCGCGAGAATCAGACAGAAGATGGTTGTTCCTGACTTACACCGATCGGGGCATCTTAGTTGCTCTTAAGGCGCTACGGCGGCCTACGCTGCTCGTACAAAGACCACTTGAATGTGATCTGCGACTACTTCATCAAGGACAAAGATTGCGGCTGGAAGGAGGACACATTTAACCAAACATTAAAAAAAAAACAATGAGAAGCATGAAGGGATAACTAAACCTATTTGTGTGTGGGGGGATCTAGCGGTGTCCGTAGAAAAAAAGCGGAGCAGCGGAAACCGGAGGTGAAAAGGCTAACACACTTATCTCCTTACCGGATATAACGGATAATGGCCCTTTACTAGTCAAGGCCGTCGAAAAGTGCATGGGCAGGCGGCCAACAGTGCCATAATCGAATACTTGGCGACAAACAGAACATCACCTGAAGCAAAGCTTTCTCTTGCTTCGGAACCTCATTGATAATGACAAAAACAGCAAGAAGAGTCCGTAGTTGGAGTGGAGGCGGCCGAGAAGGAAGGCACCAGAAGGTCAGCTGCATCTAAAGAGGCGTAGACAGACGCCCTCTCGTTCGCAGCCGTTTGCTCTACGGAGCCCTTAGGTTATCTTGATAGATAAGAAGCGTCAAGGAAGTGCGACGCTCCAAAATAATGTAGCGGCCGAACGACCAAAGAAGGTCAGGAAGGCATTGAGCAGGGGGGCACCCTCACACTAAAGACAGACGGGTAAAAGTACCTGGAAGATTTGAAAAAAAATGAGGGGAGAAACCCAGCTCAAGTATCTAGGGGCGTATGTGCGGAGCATCCGAGAAAATACTTAAGCATCAGAAGGACGCCAAGAATAAAGAAGCTACCCATAAGCGGCGATAGCTGAGCATGTTCTAGAGAAAGAGGTGCAAGTTCGGGCACTCACCTCAGAGGTGACTCTCCAGCTTAAAAACCTGGACGAAATCACCGAGGGGTGCAACGTTGCACAAGCCCTCAAGGAGTAGAGCGGGGTCGAGGTGGCCACCTGACCCTGAAGGCAACCAAACTCATGGTTGGCTGGTCAGTATGCCCCTAGGCCAACTGACTCCAGCAACCGGGCGTTTTCTTCAGGTGCTTCAAGGGAGTGCATAATTCCTGTGCAGGCGTTGCGATGATGCAGGCCATGAAGCGAAGTACTGCGGTGAGCCTCTGAAGTGCCTGGCAAAACGGGACGCCAAGCACTTTATGGAAAGGCCTGGGTGCCCAGCCAAACATGTAAGGGTGACACAACTGAACCTTAACCACTGCTACACGGCCCAGTAGCTGCTATACCAACCAGCTTCTAAGTCGTTGCCGGACATCGCCTTCGTATCGGACCCCTACCGTATCCATCCCGGATGAGTGGCAGTAGAAGTAGCTCTATTAAAAGGTTCGTTCAAAAGTGATTTCAACGCCTGGGATGTTGAGTTGTCTATTCGCTGTACAAACCAGAGGGGTCATAGCTTGTTGGAAGCTTTGGCAAAGCTCAACCTAGATCTGGCCTACGTTGGAGCCAACAGTACATTCCGCAGAAATGGTGCGGAGTCGACCTACGACAAGACGTTCCCCAACCCTGGACTGATCACGAACTGGCGGGTAAATGATTGCTACACCAATAGCGATCACCAGTAGGTTCACTATAGTGTAGATCACAACGGAAGACGGCAAGCGACGGGTATAGTCAATACTCCAATCGTCCACGCGTGGAAGACATCGCATTTTGAGGCCGTAGTATTTGAGGAGGCAATAAAAAGGAGGCAGTTGGCTCCGTCCGAGTGATGACCAATTAGTTGCCACACTACAGGATGCGACACCATTATGCCTAGGTACTTCAGACACAGGATGATCGGCCATTCACTACGTGAGCAACGAGTCGAGGTGAGAAAGAGGCAAGAGCCACAAATGAAGAACTCACCGTAGTCGCCAACTCCTATGAGGTGAGTACGGCACCCGGACTGAATGAAGTCCCGAACCTGCTTTTTTATTGCTTCTAAAGAAAAAACTTTCGACCACAATAATACTATTCAATAGTAAACTATTTGGTTATGAATCTTTCAAATGAAAATAATAGTATTCACATTGATTTAGGTATGTCCGAGAAACAGATTTAAATTTGTTCGTTACATACATAGCATATGAGAAAGCGAGAGTACTTTTATTTATTTATTTATTTATTTTATTGAGGTTTTAACCGGTGGTCATTCGCCTCAGCGAGAGTGCTTTTGCTTGTGGTAAAATTTGGACTTTTTTGAATGAAAAAGTTTCTGAACTTTGTCATTGCGGTCATTTTAATCGAATTTGTAATTCTCGTGCGAATATCGATTGGCTGCAATCTTCGTAGAAGTTCAAGCAACTTTGTAGAACACAAATACTTGAATTTATTTACATTATATCTAGGCATAATCTGGTAAAGATATTATCACTTTAAATTGATAAAGTTGAACAAGCACTTGAACCTAACAATAGTGGTTTCCTAATTCGCCCTAAACTCAAACAAAAAAGTGAACCACAAAATAAATTAATTTAATTCAATTAGGATCCTCATGGTAGCAACGTTTCTATTCGCTTTTCAACTTAATAAAAATTTATAACCGCTCTGCTCGAAATTAAATAACGAAGACTTTCCCTTGTACTTTCCCGTGCAACGATGAACTGTGAGTAGTATCAACGGAGTAGGATGAAGGAGGGAAAAAAAGTCCAGCAATGATCCCTTGCCTTGCACTTTTCCGTAGCCCCGTGCTAACCGTTTGGCGGCTTTTAATTAGGTAGTCCAGTCTACCATCGGAAGGCACTTTATACTTGGTAGAAGGCACGGAACCCAGTGTCTTAGTAAAAAACGTTAGGACGCTTTGCTGCAATATTGTAAACGCTGTTTGTAGTTTTTTTTGTATGGAACTACTTCGGTACAACAAACAACAAAACTTTTTGGAAGCGCTGAACAACTAATTTTCTGTATAATTTATTAACTCATTAACTGAAAGCTATTAGATAATTGTCCGTTTAATAACCAACGAAACCATAAAACACATTAAATCTCGATACCCAAACCGAATAGCAAAAACCGAAAGGAAAAATCGGTTTTAAAATGCTAGATTAAAAACTGATTTAATATAAATTCACAAGGTTGCTATTAGGTAAATCTTGAGTCATAACACTAAACACTTAAAGTTCGTCATGCTGAAACCTAATAAAAAACTTTACCAATTTTACTTCGCAGCTTCCCTCGCAAACAATAAATCACCACCACGCATAAACAGATGAAGCATACTTTCGAAGCTCTCGGTTCATTTAATTAGCTCGCAATAAACCTCTACAGTGATGCTAAAACTTCCCGCAAAGTCATCGCCAACGACTTCCGTATCAACAATTTTCCCACTGAAAAGTATAATAAAACACGGCAAAAAGCGCAACAGCATGACTCCGCCATCTTCAAACAACACCGATAATGGCAGCTGTTTTGCGTTCATTTCCGTCCGTCGTGCAGCAATTATATCAATCATGTACAAATTTATTACGTTCACGACTCATTACAATTACGGCCGTGTGAGTACCGTCCTTTGGGTTCCGCAGTCCGCAGAAATCACCCGCCGGAAAAGGCAGCGGCGGAGAAAACAAAAATACTTGGGAGGTACAATAAACGCAGTCGTCTGTAGACCACACAGAACTTTCTACGGCGTTTCTGCCGTTTTTTTTCACTGGTCCATTTCTGGAACGGTTGTGCAGCAATTCGTTATATTGTTTTAATGACATAATTCATGTAAGTTTGCTTGCTCTGCCGTTGGGTTTCTTCGCAGGGAGGATGTTTATGACTGTTTGGGACTGTTTAAGTCACGATTTTGTTGGTCTTTCGATGAAAGAAGTTCTGCCACAATAAAGCGATGAAAAAGTTGCAGACGACAGCGTAAGACACTGGATGCCGGTAAAGTTGCAAAATGTACCCCGCAACGGTGATATTTAAAATAAACAGAAACGCTCTGATTGTTAACGGATATAATTTGCGAATGATAAGTTGGTTGGCTATTCGAAACAACCGACACAATATAAGAAAATTAGATCAGACCTAATGAATCAGCACTTATTCCTTCCGGCTCAAGACCTAAGTCATCAATCGTCTTCAGCTCTATAAATATGCAAAATTAGGCCTTATGGCAATTCTGCTCAGCACCAATTTGTTCAATCTTTAGAACGCTCCCACAAATTCGGTACAACAAATACCCCACCAGTAAATTATAGAAATTGACTCCACTTTCCACTCCATTCCACATTTTCTCGTTCCTTGATGCCAATCGACGACTGCGGTCGTCGCGGGTACGGTCCAGCGAAACAACGAGAGATTTCTGTCAGCATTATGTCAAAGCTGACATTGTTGATTTATTCGATCGGCATACATATTTTGAAGCTTCATACATACGACCGTAGCTTCTGCTCTGGTTGGGCGCCTGCCGAGTGGAATAATTGAATAAATTCATTTGATCGAAATATTGCTTTTATTAAGTTTGGGATTGTTTGATATCTGGGGTCAAACTTTAAAGGAAAATCGGGTTCTTCTATACAAAATTTACGTTGTAACTATATTTCCGAAAACCAATCGAACCTTGAGTGAATAAAAATCTGCATGAAACTGGCAAACATATAAAAACTGGAAGCTTTTGAGACTAAGCTGTTGGCTGGGTCACTTGAAAAAAACAAAACTTGAAGAATCCAGTTCAAACTGGAACATTGGCAACTCTGGTTGTGATCGCTCCATTATTCATCTCAACAACTAGGTAACTAGGTGCAACATTCATTTTATTGCTCTCATTTGTCCAACTTACCGTCAAGTTTCTACAAATATTTGAAAGTAAATCTATTTGCTTCTCGATTTTGTCAAGAGGTTGAAAGTTTTTCGTTGAAAATATGGTAAAATTAGACGATAAATTGATCAAAAACGCGTGATGAGATGAATATAGGAACTGAGATGAATATAGGAGCGATTACCCTATAACATGTACAACGATTCCTTTTTTCAAATGTTATCATCCATAGAGTTTTTTGGTTATTTGCTCATTGAGTTATATCTCAGAGCGCGTTGAGTAGGTATATTAAGTAGGTGTTCAAGTTAAAGTCTGTTTTTACACATTTGTAGATCTGTCTTTTGCGAATTGTTTTCTGTAACTTGGTGGCCATCTACATTCCACGTGTACAGATTTTTAACGATTTTGGTCGCCCGCTCCTTTCGTGGACAATTGCCCATAAAAATTCTAAAAAATTTGTATAGACCGTGAACATTACACAAATCCCTCCCCTGGAATGTGAAAGGCCCCTTGTACGTATTATGATTGATTTAGATATGCCCAACTGGCTTTGAAACGGCCTCTTGTTAGTTTTTTGTTCGCATCTTTAAAGTTTACTAAATCAAATATTAATTAAGTTTGAATCAATAATGCAGATCTGAATAGCAATGAACGTAAACAACAACATATATTTGCGAATCTATGAACTTTCTATTAGATTTCGAATGATTTCGGTGGATATTACTATATATGTAATTGATCGTTAACAAATAAAAAATAATATTTTTCACAGTTATTCATATGAAAGTCATACATACGGATTTGTTTGGAAGATTTATCATCCAAACTTTCTTAATCTTACCTTCCACAGTAAGTTAAAATCCTGATTGACTACCATTCCTGCTGACAACCTATTTCAACTGCTCAGCAAAGTTATTTGCCCTCATTTTGAATCCTCCGGCTCCAACACTATGGTGATAGCTGCAAATAGAAATTCGTGCTATGCAAGATTTAAAACCGCCTGGACCGGTGGCAAGCGATACGGTTTGGTCCCGGCGCCTGGCAATTATCGCCCTCGAACTTTTCATGTGTTGGCACTCCATTAGCCGTGCAACTGCTGCAAGACGAGCACAGAGGAAGCATGTATGAACTAGCATCATAATGCGAATCGTGTCCGATTCTGATCTTACGTTGTTATCCGTGGCGTTTCGGGTGAGCACGGCGGTTCGACCGAAGACAGCAAGATCCATCACCAGGACATCTACCTTATATTTTATGCTTGCGTGGTAAATGTGCAGTACAGATTTGATCGAGTGCAGCGCTGCACCGGGGGACGATGCTAAATGAAGCCATATTTTTCACTACACTTAACTAATGACTTCTGCAGCTAGCGATTACCGGAATGGCGCCGGTAATGGAGTGTGGAGTAAATTAATTAAGACGGTAATCTTGCACACTGGATCAGGAAAGAGGAAGTCGCGTCCGGTGCACTTCGTAAGTTGGAACACGTGTTTTATTTGACATTTTGTTGTTTTCTGGGATTCATTCTATCAAGCAAGAGTTGTGCTGTGATTTCTGACGAAGTGTAATAATTGGTAATAAAATTTCACCTTTTTCGTAATTGATTGCAAAACATTTTTGGTAACCACCAAGATTAACTTACATTGGCCTGGACGGATTTCAAGAGAACGAAATTTGTTTAAAACTCTTGTAACCAGAATATTTTCATATGTTTAAATGCAAATTTGTTAACTTTCCTATCCGATGGATTTGCTCACCATATGGAATTATACTTTATACTAGCGAGCTTAATTCCTGAGAATAAATTAATTTTAATTTATTAATTTACACAGCATAATGACCCTTCGTTCATGTATGGCCTGATAAATTATGCTGCTATTAAAATTTTTATGTCCCATACACCGCACGGAATGCATTTTCAATAAGCCCATTTACTCTGCCGCGGGAAGCTTTGGCAAAGCTCTCTTAGCCGAGGCCACTTGAGTTCCGGATTATCTCCGCAACATCAGCCATCACAACAAAACCGGAATGGATACCGATTGCTGTTTCCATGTGTCGCTCGACATGACTCTTCCGGATGCAGCGCTTTATGACTTTGTTTCACGCGCCATTTGTTCACGTGCACTATTTATCAATTGTTTATGGCGACAGTTAGTTGGCAGTTTTGCGTGCCTGTATTTTTCTCGCCAAATAACAATTACCGTCATTAAAATTGTTCACGCGGGTCACCGTTAAAATAGAAGTCTTTGTATCTTTTTTTCAAACGGAATATGAATTGTACTATATCCCAGCATTTCCAGTGTTTTTGAAATTCTCTATTTACTAACCTCGTGAAAATCAAGTCACGTTACCATACAGTGGACTACAAACCACAAAGAGCATTCTCGCGTACCGTCGGAAGCCAACTTAAAAATGGTGGCTTTAGTGGCTTTTCCAAAATGAGGATTTCTTCGTTTCAGTTGTTGTTGTTGTCGCTGTTGTTTCCGAGGATCGGTATGTTTATCGGGTAAACTAGTGAACTAAATGCTTGCAAACAATTAATTTTCCTCCCAGTGCTAAGTGGTTTTTCGGGTTTTGTAGACCTATTACCGTTCCAGGCGGGTTCGCTTCCGGGCATAACTGCGTAGTCTCACTAGTTGCACAATTGTAACTAAATGCGCTAGTGCACGTGACAGGGGCTGGGCTAATGGAGATGGATTTATTTACTCATTGAACTTGGTTTAGGTTTCGTTCATTTGAAAAAAATGCTCGAAATTTATTGTAGTGAACCAAATTTAACAGTTGTGGATAATTTCACAACCAGCTTTGATTGTTACCACAAAACCAGCGAAATTCGTTTGGGGTTCAACTTAAAGTACAACTTCACAGCTGAATTGAAAAATTTCGAATTTTCAATTTTATATAATTATCTCATAACTTGCATCAGAACGATTCGGTCAGCCTCACCCTAATTTACTAGCCAACCATACGGGATGGTATCGGAAATGGTCTGTAAAGTTTGCAGAGTTGGCTTTGATGGTCAGTGGCGGCATTTATGTACGACTGTCGGAATGTGTTATTCGCGAGCAATATGTTTAACTAGAATTTTGCGGTTTTCCTTCACGTACACCCGAAACTGTGGGTTGTAACCAACCCGACGCTGCAGCATTTATGCGTCAACATGTAATGTCAAAGGGTGTTCGACATATCGGAGCGGATTGGGCTCAAATACCGAAAGGTCACTCCGTATGGTAATCGTTAACGAAGTGCAATTGGTGGGTGTTTTAAATTTACCTGTCGAGGTTTCGAGGTTTTCGGGGTTTCGTTTGTCATGTGGTGTAAATAGTGTGAAATTTGATATATCGTAACCGACTGCGTCAGTTTACTCTCTGTCTAAGTTTATCAACAAGTACAACCAACAGGATATTTGTTATAACCATCGAAACTTCTCAACTTGAACAACCGAAATAAGCAATTTGATAACATCCGTTCGACAGTTTCAGCAAAAAAAAGCGCTGAAGCATTGGAAAAAAATTAATCCACCATTTGTCCCACCGACCGTTTTTTCTACTTGTTTCGAAACAAACAGAAAACAGTCAACCATTATGAAATATGAAACATATTTGATAACAATTTTATATTGCTTCTATAAAAGTTTCATCGTTGATTTTCCTCTGCTCTATCAAACAGCGTCCGGAGATGGGGTTGTGACTAGGCAACAGTAGGACTGCATCATCGTAACTTGCCCGGAGATGCATTGTGTTTCTGTATAGTTCTTGAACGTCCAGTAGCCAATGGAGCAAAAGTTTTCCACCGGCATCTTGATCAGTAGAAACAAAAAAAAAAAGTTCAAGTCGAATCAAGAAAAGTGGAGAGGAAATCTATATCGGGCAGTTTTTTGCTTGTCTGGACAGCCAGCAGCAGTTCGACGAAGCTTGGGGCATATCAGATATAACGTGAGGAAAAATAACCTTTATCATAAGTATTAAAAAACTTGAGAGTTGCGGGCTGCCGAAAATGACGGGAAACATAGAGTTTGAGTTATTGGGCGTTTGCGTTGTTTTATTTGTTGCTTTAATTTTGTTCGTCAATTTTCGATTCATTTTTACACTCTAATTATGTTTTTACACTCTAATTATGTTTTTTTAGATTAGCTTTGCCTTTCTTTTCAAGCTCTTTTCAGTTTCCAGCTAAAGGGAAATTACTGATTAAGGGCCCAATTACAAATATCTCTTTTTCCTATTCTTCTCTTTAAAATTATTTTTTCTATTTCTTTTCTATATTTCATATCATTACTAATACATTACATTTGTATCCCATTTTTACCTAACCCAACCCAAGGTATTTGTCTATTGTATCTCTTGTGTTCTTTCTTCATTTTTCATTACAATATTTCGATTTCGTTTTCTTAATTTAATCTAATAGCTTATTTTTTCTTCATATCCGCTCCCATTTGAACTTCTTTTTTCTTCTTTATGTCTTTTTAAATTTTTTTAATTTCGGTTTCTCATTTTTGTATTTTTGCTTATTTTTATTCGATTTAAACTTCTTTTCTCTGTTTCATTTCTCATTTGTTATTTCCCCTTTTTTCTAAAATGGGAGAAAACATTTTTCCATTTCCTGTTTCCCTTCTTATTATTCCTTTCTAAATTTCTTTCACATTTTTTCCTTTAATCAATTAACTGTTTTTTCCATTTCCTCCTTATTTTCTCAATTTTATCTACAGGTCGGACTCGATTATCCGGAGTTTTGAAAAACATTTCGCTCCGGATAATCGAATCCTCCGGTTAATCGAGCCATTTTTAATTCTTTAATTTTTAATAAATCTCATTTAGAACAGTGGGTTTTCTATTATGGTATGTTGTACACAATACATGTGCCGACGAAATAAATTAAAAATTGTGTTTAGAATGTTTGTCGGCGTTTGTTATATGTACATATTAGGGTGGGGAATCGTTATATGGAAAAAACGAAACTTAATGGCAGAAAGCCAGAGCCATGTTTTTTTGTTCTATTTGGTGCCCTAGACAATCGGCACCGACAAATAAATTTATCGGAAGTCGATTGGCTTAGTCTCCGCTTGGCGTATTGCATTTCAAATTTATATGGAGATTTGTATGTAAAAACCAACGTTTTTGCATTTTCCATTCTAAAGAGCTCAAAGTGGCTCAAACCATAGGTTTCATGACTTCAAATGGTAGGATTTTTGATGCCTAACAACTTGGCCAAAGACATCAAAGAGCTTGGGTGTCCCAAAAAAATACTGGAGCTGTTCAAAGTTGAGTATGTCGAAATTTATGTTGCAAATCATTTTTTCTGCCAACACTGCCAGTGTACCGGCGTTAGTCAGATTTCCATCAGTAGTAACCTCTGAAACACGTTGTAGATTCTACCTACGCCTAGAATATTGACCTGAATTTGTTTGTTTGATCCAGCTGAGTGAATAAACTCGTCACGATTGGTTATTTCTGATGGGATTCCTACTGGTGCCGGTACATTGGTAATGTTGGCAGAAAACAAGATTTTCTGCATTTAAATCGACTTACTCAACTTTGAACAGCTATAGCTCTTCTCAGGAACATCCTAGCTCTTCAAGGCCTTCTGCAAAGTTGTTAGGCATGTAAAATACTATACTTTTACATGATGTAGTGCATTATTAGATCACTATTGATCTCTCTAGAAAGGTAAATGCAAAAAAGTAGATTTTCCCATATAAATTTTTAATACAAATTTGAAATGCAATGCGCCAAGCGGAGACAAAACCAATCGACTTCCGGTAAGTTCAGGGTTGTTTGGGGCCCCAAAAGGAACCAAAAAAACTTGGTTCTGGAAAATCGATCACTTTTCCCCACCCTAGTACATATATACGTAATAATAAATTATGTTATATTGATTACCTCGAAGATGTAAAAACCAAATAAAATAAATCAAAACTACCATTAGAAAGACAGCTTTTGCTTGAGGTGTTACATATATAGACCCTGTTCGATTTTTACAACACCCATGATTTTTTTTTCCTGGCCTATAACGACCTAGACGCTCGATATGGCCACTAATGGGCATTTTTGATTTCGCTTGATGAGTTTTGGTTCAATAATCCAGGAGTATCCGGAACACCACCGAAACAGGCCAGCTTGTGGTTCTATGTACTGCATTGATCATGGCCATTATATTACAGAAATAAGTTCCGGCCATACATTCGAAACCGGTTGACCAATAGTGGTTATCCTCATCGGCAACTAAAACCATAATACGTTGCTTTTGGAGGTTGTTGAGTAAGAATTGGTTGAAGGAACGACGGGAAAACAGCTTAAAATGAACTACCTAAACAGAACGGGGTATTTTTGTTACAATTTTGAACAACCCCGAAACTCAGACAAAAGTACATCTCCGGATAATCGAGCCCCGGATAATCGGGCCCCCGGATAATCGAGTCTCCAGATAATCGAGTCCGACCTGTATTTGATTGTTGTTTTCTCATTTTTTTGTTCTCCTTTGGTCTTCTTGTTTATCTTTTATGCCTTATTTTTCATCTGCTATTTCCTTTTCTCAAATTTTCTGCCATTTCACTTTTACTTTCAATTTCCTGTTTCATTTTTAATATATTTATATTATTTTTCCATTTTTCGTTCCTCTTTTCATGCACTTTAACATTTTCGTTCTCGAGGTACGATGCTGGCCTAACAAGTCATAGGTTCGAATTTCGGCTCGGAAGAGACTGTTAGTGTCAGTAGGATCGTAGCGCTAGCCTCGCAATTGTCCTGTACACTTAACAGTTGGCTGCAGAGTCTGTGTATATTAAACAGAAGGTCGAGTTCCGAATCGGAATGTGGAACCAAGACCCTGCCTTGACTAGTTTCGCCTTGTCTTTTATTGATCCCATTTCCCTTCCCCGTGTCTTTTTCCAATTTCTTTCTCATTTTAATGTTGTTGTCGTATCTCATTTTATTTTCTTCCCCTTTGGCTTCTCTCATAATTATTTTACATTTTCTTGACTATTGTATCCTGTTTTGTTCTTTCTTCGTTTTTTATTTTTTATTCGAGGATTTCTTTTCTTATTTTCGTCTATTTGTTTTACACTTTCTCATTTTTCATTCTCGTTTGATCTTTGTTTTTCTCTTGTATGTCTCCTTTTCTCATTTTTTAAATTTCCATTTCTTATCTTTATATTTCATTCCTTTTTTTGTGTTTTTATTCTTTAATTGATTTATCATTTTCATTTCTCGTTTGCCATTTACCTTTCTCATTTTTCTTCCATTTCACTTTCAATTTCCAGTTTTCCTTTCTATCATTCTTTTCTATGTTTCGTTTCCATGTTTTTTCCTCAAGCTACATTTTTTTGTCTCGTTTCCTTTTTCGTTTTCACAATTTCATCTATTTGTTTATTAGTTTCTATTTTTCCATTCTCTCTTGATCTTCTCTTTTTTCCTTTGGTCTCATTTTTCAAATTACTGTTTCTCCTCTTAGTATTTCGTTTTCGGTGTTTACTTTTACTCGCTTTTACGTTTCAATTTCTCTGATGCATTTCGAATTTGCTATTTTCCTTTCGAGAAAAAAGAAGAATGTGACTTAAGGAATAAATGGGAAAGGAATATCGAACAATATCATTAAAAGAGAAACAGAGAGCCAAATGTGAAACGGAAGAAGAAATAACATCTTTTTCTGTTTCCCCTTTCTGTTTCTCTTTTTAATTGATTTTTTTATATGCGTTTTCCATTTATTCCTTAAGCCACATTCCTCTTTTTTCTCATTTTTCTCATGGTTAATTCTCTTTCCAGCTTTCTTTTTGACTTCAATAATTATTTCATTGAACCTTTTCCCCTCCCCGTGTCTCTTTCCTTTTTCCCTGTTTTCTTTTTTAATATCTCCTCCTTTTTCCCTTTTACTTTTCCCATATCTATTTTACATTTCTTGTCCATTGTATCTTTTTTGTTCTTTCTCCTGTTTTCATTTCATATTCGAAGGTTTTCTTTTCTTATTTCCATGTATTTGTTTTTCAATTTTTCTTTTTTCATTCTCGTTTGATCTACTTTCTTCTCTTTTATGTCTTCTTTTCTCATTTGTGAAATTTCTGTTTTTCAATTTCGTATTCTATTTCTTATTTTTTGCTTGATTTAAATTGATTTCGCATATCCGTTTCTCATATGACATTTTTTTCACCTATTCATTTGCCATTTGCTTTGCCCATATCTTCTCCCATTTCAACTTCACTTCCGGTTTTCCTGTTTAGTATTCTTTTCTATATTGCTTTCCCATTTTTTCGTTAAGCTATATTTCTCGATTTTTTCGCTGATTTCTTGTTTTATTAATTGCAACTATTTGTTTTTTATATTCTAATTTTTCATTTCATTTTCATGATCTTTCCACTTAATTTTTGTGTCTTCCTTTCTCTTTTAAATTTCCGTTCCTCATCTTTGCATTTCATTGACTATTTTTGCTAACTTTTTTTTTGAATTTACATTTCAATTTCTCTGATTCATTTATCTTGTCTACTATTTCATTTTCCATTTTCTGTTTCCCCTTTTATTATTTTTTCTTTATTTCTTTTCCATTTATTCCTTAAACCACATTCCTTTTTTCCTCGTTTCTATTTCTCATGCACCGTCACTTTTACGTTAACGTCCTCTTTCCCATACTTGTTCTCATTTTCATCCTCCTTTTCCACTTTAATGATGTCATAATGTCACCTCGTCTCTTATTGTTCCTATTTCTTTTTCCCGTGTCTTTTTTTTCTATTACTTCCTGTTTCTACTCACTTCAATACTCCTTCTTTGCCGTTTTTCAATGTCTCATTCTATTTTCTTTCCCATTCACTTTTATTCTATTTATTTTTCATTTTTTTGTTTATTGTATCTGTTTTGTTTGTTCTTATATATTTGAAGATATCCTTTTTAATCATAATTTCATTTGTTTTTATTTTCACATTTTCCATTCTCGTTTGACTTTCTTTTTTCTCTTTTATATCTCCCTTTCTCAACTTTCAATTTTATGATTCTTAATTTGGATATCGTTCCTTATTTTATGCCTATTGTCAATTGATTTAACATTTTTATTTTTTATTTGCCATTCCCCTTTTTCATTTCTACTCTCATTTCACTTTCTATTTTTTATTCTACTCTTTATTTCCTTCTCATTTTTTCCTTAACCTACATTTCTCTAATCTATTTTTATTTTTCTCGTTTCTATTTCTTATGCACCTTACCATTTACGTTAACACACTATTTCCCATGCTTTTTCTCATTTCCATTTTTTTTTTTGACATCATTGATCAATGTCGCCTTTTCCTGTTTGCTCCTACCTCCCTTCTCCTATTCATATTTATTCTCCTGATTTCTTTCCTCACTCTAATGTCCCTTCTTGTCGTTCTTGAATATCTTTTTCTATTTTCTTCTTTTTTTACTTTTCCCATATATATTTTACATTTTCTTGACTATTGTATCTTTTTTGCTCTTTGTTGCTTTTTATATTATATTAAAATTTTTTTCAATTTCATTTATTTGTTTTTTTTTTATTTTCCATTTTCGTTAGACCTTTTTTTCTCTTTTATGTCTTCCTTTCTCAATTTTTAAATTTCTGTTTTTCATTTTTGTATTTCACTGTTCACTGTGTTCCTCTTATTCATGTTTGTTCCACTTATTTTTTCTTGTATGTTTTTTTTCTTCCTCTTTCCCATCTCTACTTTGATTGTATGCTTAGTCAATTTTAATTTGGCATTCATTTTTTTTCAATCCTGCTTTTTTGTTTTTGTTTCACTTTTCTAGTAATTGTTTATTTCCTCTTGTTTTATTCAGCTCCTTAATTTTTGTATTAAAACTGTTACTTTTGAGTAAAAGGTTAGTTTTCTGATTCCTCTCTTACAGTTTCCTGTCCTTTATTTTTCTTTCAATTTTAATTTCCCTTTTCTGTTAGTTTTTCAAGTATTAGTTATTTTAATATTTAATTTTTTTCTTCAATTTCGCTCTTTAATTAACTAGAAAGGAAATTGTGGAAAAGATTAACTTTTTCTAAATTCGTTTCTTCTTCCATCAGCTCACATGTCTTTAGAAAACTTTATCTGTTTTTTATTTTAACTAGTTCTTTGTTTCAAATCAATAACAAAGCATGAGATCTTGCGTAACTTTTCAAAAAGACTTAAGTAATAATAAGAGATTCTCTCCTCTCTTGATCTGTTGGGTTAATTACAGCGTCGTTATCACAGTGTTTAATGATTTCTTGCTAATCGTAAGATTATAACATTGCTTCGCATACTACGTAAAGAGTGTCAAGAAAATTCGAAGAGAAAGTAAGCAAAGAGAGTATTTCAATGTAACATAGGACCTTTCGAAAAATTGCGCGAGAAATCGCTTTTGTTTGGCATGGTTCCTCGTCGAGCAAGGTTTAAGTCAGTGTTTTCAAAGGTTTCAGGCTTTTCTTCACCCAGACGGTCGTAAACATCAAAATTAGCGTTCTTAAAGCGAGGGAACCAATCACGGCACGCTATTTCTCCTAGAGCAGAATTTCCGTAAACTTTTCCAACTCTCGATGCGCTTCAGCCGTGGTTTCACTTGAGTGAAATGATAAAAGTATACGTTCCCGTAAATGACGATTATTCGGCACAAAATTAAAAATTTCTTTTGCCACGCTAATGGTACATTGCGCAACAATTAAATTACTAACGAGTGAAAGCGGACTGTTATTTCTCTATTTGTCTCGGTTTGCGTCATTCTTTTTTCCAATTTTCCTTCCATTTTTTTCACTCTTTCTTCTGCTATTGCTCTGACATTTTTCTGCTTCATTTCAATTGTGTCCTGGTTCATTACCATTAATACAAGGCACTTTTTACTTGATTTTACTCAGCGATCATAAATATACTACCCGATACACCATGTGCCACTTCCGTTCCTCGTTACTTTCTCAATCGACTGTATCGGGAAAAGTTTTGTGCTGTGTCGCCGACCAACCGAGCGTGAGAGATAAATACCTTTGGTAGCATTATGTCCTCTTCGACTTTGCGATGTTTCTGTCCCGGCTTTCATGTCTGGCTTTCATATTGCACCACTGCTGAGATGCCTTTTTCCTGTTTAGCGCAATCGGCTTGTTGCATTCACCGTTGCGAAAAGCTCTTCACTTTAAATTCCACACTAGTGGGGATGTCAATTCTGGTTTTCTTTTTAACTGATAAGTGTTTTGTTAAACAATTGCTAAATATTATGGCAGAATAGGTAATTTCATGATTCTAATTGGTTTTGAATAATTCCAATTCTTAATGCATAGTTTTTTTTCTAATGTTGGTTTATATGAAATTTGTTACTGGTAGTTTTCAGATCCAGCAATTTTCCCCATATTTTCCGTCTGCACCGTTTGTAGCAGAGGTGGCACACACCGTGCCGGAAAGCGTGATGCATTGATGGGAAAATCATCGGAAGCCTCGATACAGGACAGCAAGCTGACAGAGTTCAGTGCCTTACCGGTTGATGCTGGCAGAGCTGCAGGGCATCTAGTGGAGCGCAACGATGCGGTGCAAATACCTGTCAAGTAGGTGTCGAGACAGGGAGAGCGGTAGCGAATTCCGATTCTAAAGTGCATCCCTTCTGCGATGCAAAAGGTGGGAAATCCGTACTGCAACAGGTGTAACGCTTTTACC
Source organism: Wyeomyia smithii (assembly GCF_029784165.1). NCBI lineage: Eukaryota > Metazoa > Arthropoda > Insecta > Diptera > Culicidae > Wyeomyia > Wyeomyia smithii. The sequence goes on from NC_073695.1 coordinate 214,604,492, forward strand.
GGACGCGTCAATGTGTGTAACGAGATCAATGGAGCTTCTTTGTTGGGAGTTGGCTGAAAATCTCGCTGCTGCTGACGGGATGAGCGTTCCGTCAGATTTGTCTGTTGAGGTAGCTTCATACTTGGCAAGTCAGTGCGAGCTCTGGTATGCAGTAAGTTTAAAGCGGATGCCGGTGAACAATTGATGAGCAAAGGTGTATTTGTAGCTGCAGCAGGAGCATACAATGTACATTAGTAACCGGTAGAGCGAATCAATTGGAAGATAACGACTAATGGAGTGCTCATAATGCAGCTCATTCGGCTGAGAAATGGTTCCTTTCAAAGAGCTCTGATATTGACAGATCAGGTGAAGTGTGAGTATGAATTATGATTGAAGGGATGCATGAACTGATTGATTAAGTTGGCAATGGTAAAGGTGTTTGAACTACTTGGGCTAATTGTTTATCCCTTATAATGGTGGATGTTAGACTTTAATTGTTTCAGGAATCATTCCTGTTTGATGTCTATTTTGAATTGAATAAAATTCTAGTCAAAATGATGAATTTGGAGAGGTCTTATTCTCTACCGTCCCTAGTTTAAGTATCGTTTACACTTGATTTATCTGATTCCTTTTTCCGAACTCTAGTTGATATGTCCATCAAACAGTTTTCGATCAGTTACGTTATCGACTTATTCAATTATCGATGTATGCTAGAATGAAACAGACGTCGTACAGGCAGTGTGGTATGCAATTCCTGCTTCTTCTCGTGAAAACCTGGTGGTAAACATACCACGAAGATTGAATATCATCTTACGAAACAAGGACAAGCCACAAAATATTGAGTGTGAGTTTTGTAACGTAAAACGTCACTTTGCTAACGATATGTAGAGAAATAAAGCTTATTTGGAATGTTTTGTTTGTATATTTGAATAGTGTATTATTTTTCGCAGCCTTAAAAACACTAACTCACGCAAAAAACTTTCGGAATCACTGATACAGACAACTCCAGTTACTTCTCCGTTCCTTTTTCAAAAAGAGTGTCTGCAGATCGTATTGACGTAACATAACATCATACAACAACTAAAATCAGTGCGCAAATATGGAAAAATAACGAACACGCAAATATGGAGAATTAACCAACACTGCAATTATTTTCGCCATCACTGTATATCATGCTCTACCACTATGGAAACACTATCCCTCCGTTGGTGGAATCTAGGACGATACTTTCAATCCAACCTATGTGCGGAGAAATTCTGGTTCCAATTAAATCAACGTCGCACCCTGTACTTAGATTCGATACCACGCCATAGAGATACCACATGTTTAAAGGGTAGTCCATACGTTTTGAAATTGGCCCTCCGTAATTCAACTGAAAATATATCGTGACTTTAGAAACTTCAATAAACTATTCTTCACTCTTGTCAGTCTAATATTTGACTATTCACTCGAGCTTTGATGAAGGCTTAAGGCAGAAGGCGAAATTCTCAGTGTCATGAGTTGAATCTCATCAAAATACTCGAGAAAACTTCATTTCAATATTTGCGTTCACCTTACAAACCGATGGAATTAGCGGAATATTATTGCTGGCACAAAGAAGATTATATTGCTGCTGCAGTGGGTCAATGCATCGTCCTTTGTTGATGATGTCTACTTCAATGTTGATTTGCCCGCCATAACTTTCTTCAGCACTGTCTTGAAGGTTAATCTCATTATTGTAAGCCGAGAAATACAACATGTCGCTGTCGAACTCGGACTCTCGCCAGAGGCAAGCTGGTAGTAAGGCCAAACCATTGCCAGAAACATTCATCAGATACTTAGCCAGTTTGACTAAGGCTATGTCGTTTTCCGGCTTAGTTCCGTTGCTGTATTCTGGGTGAATATAAACATCCTCAATTCGTACTATTTCGGAACTTAGTGATGACTCGATGTAGCCAGGTGAGGGGTTTCCACTGATACACGAAGCAGATGTGACTGCAAATCTGTAATCGATCAGCGTAGCTCCACAACGGTATTGAGAATGCATTCTTTCAAACCACCGAATGGAAATCCTATGAACTGGGTAAAAATAAGGGGGGAGTGCTATGCCATTTAGCACGGTTTTCCTGTGAAAACATTTCGAAGTGCGCAAGCAGTCTATAATGACATTTCGGGTGTGAGTTTTTCGAATAGGATATGCAATAAACATGTTTCAGGCAGTTACCTAGATATTCAAAAGATTGCTTCGTTTCACTTTCAATCCAACGGCGATAAGAAGCTACCCGGGTGTACACTCCAGCAGATCCTTCGGCGCATGGGGTTCCGAAAGAAACGACACCGACTACCAATGGGATTAGTGAACTGCGTGCATCGAGCTTTTCGGTCTGAATCGGTCCACCGGAGTCTCCCTATGATCAGATCGTGAAATGTTAAAAAATGATTTCGAAATAACACATGAAAAATACCTCACACGTATCCATGGTTCCACCGCCCGCACAAAACTGATCTTCGCGAAGCTCATTCTCACGGAAAGATATGCGATCCATACATTCTGTTTTATTAATAGTGGCCAACTTAACTTTCTGCAATTTGGGGCTCAAATCTTCAGCAAATCCCGTTGCACCGAAACCCATGGCACTTAATTCTTCCGAAGGAACATCTTTTTCCAACCACAAACAGGCACTACAAACGGCTCCAGAATACTCAGCTGGTTTTTCAAGTTCAATCAATGCAATATCGTAATATTTTTTGCTTCGTTTATATTCTGGATGTGTTTTGAAGTTCCGGATTGTGATCTGCTGTGCTGAATAGTCGTCGGCTTTGTTATTAAGGTTAGTATCTCCAAGGCGAACAGTGTCCGGATTCTTTCTGTAAAAGAATATCGATGCTGAGAGTGGTAGTTATTTCTAATCATAAAATATCTGAAAACGGTCTCACGCTCCAAAATATGCGCAGTGCGCTGCTGTTAATACAAAGTTTGGTGTTATCAGTGTTCCTCCACATGCATATGTTACACCTTTGTCTGTTGTCCATCCAATAGCTACCTAATAGAAACCAGTTAGCATCAACATTTGAAGTTAGTAACCAAAATTATACCATGTGTGGAAATTCTCCTGTAAAACTCCTTACTCCACCGCGGGTAGACAAGTAATGTTTCTCAGCAGGTTCACCATAAAAACGCTTCGGGCAGTCTGGAATGACTCAGAATTTAATTTTTTTTGCTACTTTACAATGGCAGCGAATTACCTGCTAACGTTTTCCGGTGATAATAGTCGTTGGGTTGTGTGTCTGTGAAATATTTAGGTTTTTCGTGCAGAATTTGCAATCCTGCAAAAACTTCCACCAGTGCAAAAAACAGCACAAATGTTTGCATATTTCGGCTTCAAGCTGAAGTTAAGCACTAAAGGTGTCTGACTGTTTACGTCACCCTTCAAGTATCAATGATAGGATTGCAATGCTCATTTCGTGTGGTAGAATTTCGATGGCAGTAAAACAGGAATCAGCTCGTCTCTGCGAACAAACTGGTTTTACAGGTCAATGACTTCACATAGGGTAAGAAGCGTCCCAATCAGTATAAGTACCTATTCCAAGCAGGTGGTTTACAGTAACTTCGAGTGCACTTTTTTTCGTGGAATTATGCTTCACATCATAAAGATTCATCATTAATGTAAACCCTTTGTTTGAAATAGGCTCTTCTTCTGATTAAGACGTTCCCCACCCTGCTTATTGTGTGTATCAAGAGATAAAGTATAAAGAGAGAGAAGAGAGCGAGAGAGAGAGAGAGAGAGAGAGAGAGAGAGATAATTCGCAAAGGACACCGAAGTAAGGGTAAGGAATCAATTTCAAGCAGATAATGCAACGTCCCGTGCATTGAGACGGAATACTCGAATGTGTAAGGTGAAATACCAACATGAGTGTATCATTTCGATCCCTATCACCTTCTTTGACAGCACTTGTATTCAGTTTATCAAACTTCGACAATAGAGAGTAGTTGCTCTGGCTGCACGGCTATCACCAGCACGTGTAAATTCTCTGCTTAGTAAAAGTTTACATTTCAAGTAGTTTTTCGTCAGTTTTTTTTTGCTGAAACTGGTATGTTTGATGTGAGTGGTTGCTGCAGGCTGTACAGGCGCTCAAAAATTTCAATGGATTCAGTAAGATAGGTACAAATTATTGTTTCAATTTTGTTATGTGGTGATATTCCAGCTCATACCCTGTAAAAAATATTCGACGCCCTATCTTACGCCGCACTAAGGGTGCAAGAAAATTTCGCGTGAGTGGATTGCAATATCGGTTTTTTTCCTGCTGTTTTTTTTTCATCTTCACCATTCTTTATGCATTTGCATATAAAGATGAATGACATTTCCCGTACATATAGATTATTTTACGAACTGGCAGGTTAGGATACACGGTATTTTCTGTTAAAATTTTATTCATTGAGTTTTTAAACATCTCGTAAAATAATCTATAGCCGTGAAGGGTCGTTTCTGTTTCGCTCAACCTGTGAATCATCGCATCTCGTTGCTCCGATTTTTTTACTTTTTACCGATTACGTTCGTGATTGTGTTAGGTTAGATGCGTAAACGTGTGGATGGTTGTAGAAAAGAGCGACACGTCTGTGCAAGCGCTGCAATCTTGTTGTGATAACTTATTTCAATTCATGTTTTAGTCGCAGAAAGAAGCACAACAACCACTGTTGTTATGTCATAAATGTTTTGGGAACACAAATTCGTTTTATTATTTTGTTTGCTTTTCCTACGTTAAAAATTTGAAAAACCGAGATCATGTTTACATACCCTAATACCTACTTATTGTTGTATTTTATAATTCATTTTCATAAATCTCACATTATACTTACCTTACCAAACAGTCCCAAGCCGTGGTGTGACCTTTGCTCTACGTCTCCATTCCACTCGGTCCATGGCTGCAGTTCGCCAGTTCTGCCAGTCTGCGTAGGGTCCGCAGATCGTCCTCCACCTGATCGATCCACCTTACCCGCTGTGTCTCGTCCTCGACGGATTGGTTTCAAGAACCATCTTTACCGGGCTGTCGTCTGGCATCCTTACAACATGCCCAGCCCACCACAACCTGCCTATCTCAGCGGTGTGGATGATAGATGGCTCCCCAAGCAGCTCCAGCAGTTCTTGGTTCATTCGCCTTCTCCACACTCCGTTTTCCATCTGCAGTCCACCGAAATCTCACATTATATGACATAACTATAATGTTTGGATGTCTTTAAACGGTGAATGGTTGCGATGCAATGCTGTTGTAATAGCTTATTTCGAATATTGTTTTCAGCCGCCGAAAGCAGCACAATAACTATTATTGATATGTCGTGAATTAGTCTAAAATAAGGATAATCTTCATATGTTTTTCGAATCTATTTTTATTATTTTTTTGCGTTTTCTGCGTTGAAAATTTGAATATTTTAGCTATGAAGGGTAGCCAACCGAGACCTTTTTTACCTTTCCTAGCACTGCTTATTGTATTCTATGATTCATTTTTATCGATCTCACATTATCTGTATTGTTGCTTAATCCTATCAAATCATGGTCGTATCAAAGTGAATCCTGATCAAAAACTCGATCCACTAACAAAAACTCCCTTGCGTGGTCTTTGTAGGGATGCAGAGGTATACTCGGTCTCTAGCCTAGCAAAGACTACATTCTAACATTCCTTCCTTATTGTATTTCGTGCAGCACTGGCACAATTTCAAAATAGAAAAACTTTGAGTTATGCACGAAACCGACGGTATTCCCACCTGACTATTGGTCTACAAAAAAACGGATCATTGCATGACGCATAGTGAGAAGCAATTACCACTCCCAGTCGTTCTTTTAGTTGATTCATTGTGTATCTTAAGTGGCTCGAACCCATTGCAACCATTGATATGCACAGTCAGCTGATGAAGCAAACTTTGACAATGATCAATTAATGTTTCCAGTCGATGAAGACTATTTCAATCCCCTCGAACGTATTTTGAGCAGTTTGCATTTGCCTTGTTTCCGATACCACTCAAATGGCGCCCGATTGTCTACAATTTTGGAAGTTTTTTTTTAATTGATGTTCATTGAATAATTTTCTGTTATGAACGGTACGTATTTCATACCTACCTAGTTGACCAGAGTTTACGTTTCCACTTAAGCCGTATGAGTAGATGCAAAGGACGAGTTATCGAAAGCTTTCTCAATATCTAGAAAAGCACAGACCGTTGTTTCTTTAATCTTTGGTAAATTCTCGAGCAAAACTATTAGGTAATGAACAGTGGTGAATTTTTCCTGCAAAATTTGCTGTGACAGAGCTATTTAACCATTCCTATAAAAGAATCCCAAAAATTTTGAAATTTATCTACAATATTTAACTACAAGGTTTCCTAGAATGATCGAATACCACTAAATACGGTTATATGATACCCAAAACCCTGGGATTCGACTCCTTTTTTAAATCCAAGATGGTGACTTCCGGTTTCTGGAAAACAGCCAAAAATGAGATAAACCAAAGAAGAAAGAATTACTGAAAAGGAGAAGTTTGCTTCGAACTTATTCTTTGTGATCATTCTCTAACGCATTAATGCAAGCAATGCAACAAATCGCTTTATGTAGTTTTACATCAACTTTGCGGCCGTGGTTTTGCACACAACACTTCTAATTTTTCATTGCGAGATAAATACCTCATTGAAATAAAATTAAATTGGACTGTTTTACTGACACTATTGATTTTGCTCATTCTGAAATGTAAGTCCTAACATTTTGTTTTAATTTGCAGTGACCGAGAGAGGAATTTGCTGACAGACCTAAATAAATAATGGCAGGCAGGTGGAGGGAGCACTTCGAAGATTTGCTGAACGGTGATAATGAAGACGTATTGAGACGCAGGATAAACGTAGATGACGACGGTTAAGCTGTGGAACCACCACTTTGAGCGAGCTGAAGAATAGTAAAGCTGCTGGGATGGACGAGATCCCGGTCGAATTTCTCAAACACGCAAGTGAGCAGCTACATCAATTGATCCACCATGTTCTTCTAAGGATATGGCAGGAGGAAGAATTGGCTACCAGTTGGTGGGATGGTCTCATATGCCCAGTATACAAGAAAGGGACACAGACTGGAGGGCGCCAACTATAGAGGGATCACCCTTTTGAACTCGGTGTAAAAAATACTGTCGCGTATCCTGTTCAACAGACTGAGACCGCGAGTCCTTAGTCGGCGAATACCAGATGGTTTTCGTGTCTCTGAAAGGGAGACGGCGAGGATAGGCTTGACCTTTAACTCTACCAAGACGAAGTACATGGTTGTGAGTAGAGACAGAGGCAGGTTTAGTGGTATTGGTGCTGAGGTAGTAATTGATGGAAAGTGTTTGAAGTTGTTGAAGAATTTATTTATTTTGGAACACTTGTGGCATGTGACAACGTTGTTTTCCGTGAAGTGAAAAGGCGGATTGCAGCAGAGCAGTTCCACAAAAAATGTCACAGTTTCAATATTTTTTTCAAAATGTCATGTTTGATATGACTGAAAATTTGCATAGACGTTTCTGTAGGCAAAAGATGCTATTTTGTACTATTGGTTTAATTTTTTGGAACACGACTCATTTTTGAGAAGCTTTTGAAAAATGCTATTTTGGGTAGGTAATGATGATAACAAATATTTTTAGGGTCAAAACGGTTTGTTTAATCAGTGTGACGTCTTCGACAAAGTTGTAGATAATAGTTTGTCCTTCCGGAAAAATATACACTCTGAAAAAAAAAAAAATATTTATTTTCTGAAAAAAAGTTAAAAGAAAAATTAAAAATTAATTATCTGAAAAAGAACATTGTTTGAAAATCAATTTTGTTTCTACAAAAACTACAAAAGATTACCTCAACAATGCAATCGGTCCGATCAAGGAGAAATCAAGAAAAAAAGTTATGATAATTGAAAAAAAATTTTTTTTTGCAGGTTACATTTTTTTTATGGAAGAACAAAATTACTATCTACAACTTTGTTAAAAAGACTATGCCAATAAGGGCCGGATTTAGACCTTATTGGACCCGGGGCAAATTTGTTTGTGAGGCCCTCTTTTCTTAAAACATTTAGAGGTAACGTTCTGGAAGATAACGAGCATAAAAAAGTCGTTCAGGACTAGGGGGGGCCCCTTGAATCGGGAGGCTCGGGGCATTTGCCCCCTTTGCCCCCCTCCTCCTCAAATCTGGGCCTGATACCAATCAAACAAACCGTTTTGACTGTAAACATATTTTGAATTCCGCATAGAGTGCTCTATTGGAAATTAAAAATATCTCTACAGCCAAAACGGTTTAAATGATTGGCATAGTGTCTTCAACATATTGTAGATAACAATTTTGTCCATCCAATAACTATATGCAACTCGAGAAAAAACAATTTAGATTATTTTTTTCCAAAAAATCATAGCTTTTTTTGACTTCTCCATGATCGGACTGGTTGCATTGTTTAGATAATCTTCTGTAGTTTTTATAAAAAAATATTTTTAAAAAATGACCTTTTCAGGTAATTAATTATTTATTTTTCTTTCAACTTCTTTTCAAAAAATAAATAATTTTTTTCAGAGTGTATATTTTTTTCCGGAAAGACAAAATTACTATCCAGAACTTAGTCGAAGACGTCACATCGACTAAACAAACCGTTTTGGCCCTTAAAATATTTGTAATCATCAATACCTTCCCAAAATAGCATTTTTCAATAGCTTCTCAAAGAAGAGTCGTGTTCCAAAAAACTCAAACCAATAGCACAAAGTGTCATCTTTTGCCTATGAAAAACGATAGAATCGATTAAATTGGTTGCCCGTTTTTGTGGAATTGCTCAGCAGCGAATAGGACCTTTTATGGACTGCGTAACCAGCTCAGGTCCCGGCATTTGCAAACGTCGACGAAATCCGCATTGTATAAAACGCTGATCCTCCCAGTGACCCTTTACGGACACGAAGCGTGGACGTTGAAGTATGTGGACCGGAAAGCTTTTGGAGTTTTCGAGCGGAAAGTGCTGCGTACAACTCTCGGTAGGAAATTGGAAAATGGTGTGTGGCGCAGACGCATGAATCACGACTTGTACCTATTGTATAAGAAGTGAACATTATAGACCGTATTAACCACGGCTGGTCACTTAGTACGAATATAGAAAGAAAGAATTGCGAAATTGTGTTCACTAGGGAACCAAGTAGATGTCGGCAGCTTGGTGGAAGGGCTGTATGCAATGGAAGAGGACTTGGGAGCCCTGAACGTTCGGGGGAACTGGAGGAGTATCGCCCAAGACCGACGAAGATGGTGCTCTACGGCAAGCCCGGCATTGGCGTGAGGACACGGTAGATAACTAACAGGTCGTGAGATAATTTTCTTTTTGACGACTTGAACCTCTATCGGAATAGGGTTATTGGAATAGGGTTGAGGAAGTTATTAAAATGAATGGATACCTCTTTATTTATAAAGCAAAAACACTTCTTAAATTATTTTTAATCGAAATAACCGATTTCAGTTCGTCCTTTTTAGTCCTTTTGCACGAGTTCTTCTTGAATCAAGCATGATCAAGAAAATGCTTAAACTATTCTTCGCCAAAACATATAAACCTGAATTCTTGAATATAGTGTTTTGATAAAACTAGGAACTTTCTAGAAACATGATGCAGGAAACCTGGTTTTGGGCAAAATACATAAAGCCCAACCAATAGAACATGCTAACATTAATATTTGTTTGAACACACACATCAAAGAGATACGTGGTTGTCGACATAAACCAAGAGGCGTAGCAACACGGGCCGGGTATCAGCTAGTGATGTTGAAAAAAATTGAAAAGCGAAATCATTTTTTCATAGCATAACAAATATATTTTTTTTAAGTAGATTAGCACATATACTTTATGTTACTATTATAATGATATCTAAAATTAGTACCACTTATGGCATGAACAAGGAATGAGGTTCAGAATTTGATTTATTTATTGGAGCTACATACAGGGTGTTCAATAAGTTCGAATACAGTTTAAAAATATGTTAATAAATGAAAAGAAAACATAGTCCTTCCTGAATTAATTCTTACTGAAGCAAAGAATCTTCACGACATATTAGCTGGGAGCACACCCCCTTCGTATGACGAGACCAGTGGAAGCTTCCCTCTTCTGGATACGGCCCCCGAATCTTCACCGACGTGATGCTATGAAACTGCAGGATGTTTATTTGGGATGCTGGAACGAAGTTACTACTCAAATCGTATTCTCATTACTATGCTATTTCTTCTATAGAATTTAGTTTATATTTCTTATGTCATAGTGCGAAAATATTTATTTCATGTCAGAATTTCATCCCACAGTGTACAGGAGCGGTTTATCTACTGTGGTAAATTTAACACAATCCGAGAGGCATACTGCAAGTAAGTAATATGTATGATAGCTATAATTTGTGCCTATCAGAGCATTGCTTTTTCGCTCTTTTCCCGATTCAACGGACCCGGCTGCATTGGAGAACGACGGCTGCCATGTTTGCTGTCACGATCAGAGAAGTGCAGTGCTCATCTGGACGGTAGGGTCTGCCGGTGGACGTCGGACTATTTTGTTCAAGATTTTATTCTTCCATTTTTGCCACCACTTTATTCTAGCGAGAAGAACGTCATAGATGGACATCACGATCGTCTGATGATGATGGCGATGGTTAAGCACGACTATATACTGTGCCCCTGTAGTTGTGGTCCTCGGGAAACAGACGCTGGGAAAGGTTCATCGGTAACTAGCCGATTTTGAGACAACGAGAACAGGAGCAAGATAGCTGCAACAAACTGCCTTGCTAATGGTTATTATTGGAGGTAGTTATAGAGCAGTATTTTCTACTAATTTGATTACTTTGCGAGATAAAGTAGAAAATGTACATATTTATTTGGCATTTTTCAGCCAGACTCGTTGCTTTGGGGAATTTATGGCTTCATTTGGCCGACCGTAGCGTGTATGTGAGAGTTGTTCGGTCCGTTTGCCAGCTACTGCCGGCTGCCAGCGGGATGTGCCCAAGGAGCAGATAATGGCGACCCGAGCGAGATCTAATTTAAAAATCATAGATAAAGCTGAGAGGGGATAGTTTTTGATGGGGGTTATCATGATAAAGAATATAATTTATGGATGATGGTTCCGAGCTGGTTTCCCTTGCCTGCAAGTGAAAAACGTTCTGCTAACAATGTTGCGCTGAGTGCAAATTGCGAATAGCGCATCGAGGATGGTTTTATTGCATGTGAAAAATCGAAGACGGAGCTTGAAGTTGTATGAAAATGTTTGTTAGTCTCGACAGACTCATGCGGTACGAATGTGACTAACCGATTATGTGCCAAAGGTAGGGTGAGAAAGTAGTCTATTAAACTTCAAAAATTAGTGATAACAAAACTTTCGTTACAAATAATATAAGTTAAATTCTTCAGCAGCTTCACCCACTAGACTTTTTTACCAAAATAGAATATGCACGGCAGGAAATTTCACTCCTCCCAAAAGTTGACCCCAGTCCGTGTAATGGTATAATCATTCACCTGACATAAACCATTCGGTCGAAGCAGAGTGCCAAGTTTTGCTCACCGGGTTACATTCGGTCCATCTCGTCACCCTCGGCACGATGTCGTTTTTCACCCGTTTTTCTGTGTGTCGCCCCATCAACGGTCGAAACAAAAAATTAAATCAACTTGGCAGCTGCCGTCAAAACCATACGCGTCCAGTTCTGTCTGGTCCGGTCCCGACCGGGACGGGTAAGCTCGAGCTGATAGAGAAGAACAGTACGAAAAAAAATATTCGCAATGGCCGGGAGTGCAACATATTGTCATTTTAATTACTTAATTTGTTTTGGAATGCTGTCGGTACCGCCACTCTTTTGTAACTTTTGCTTATATTTGCCAGACAGTTTCGGCTTGGCTTTTTTATGCGGAAGTGAAATATGAAGCAATTAAAAGTTTTTCAGCGTAGAAAAGTATTTAATTACTAAGGTTCGGTGGAAAGAATTTAGTAAATAAAAAACGGCAACATATGCATTGGACGGGCATTCGAGAATATCGTTTGGTATAGTGGAAATTAAAGCTGTCCAAGAATTGTGCTGGTTTATTCTAATTCAGTTTGTCGGCGTCATTCATTTTCCCTAAAAAAACATTATACGAGCCACATTTCTTATAACCGAAATGACAGACAGATAAATAAATCAGTGCACGACTATCGAGTGATGATTTTCTAATTAGAAATCCCGTAAACTAGCGGGTTGCTCCACACGAAACAAGTTTGTTTATTATCCGCCGGCAATAATTCATTCGTACAATAAATGTGTTTGCTGATTAATTTATTTTTTATTCAAATTATTCCAAATGTGTCGAACATTTTGCCGCCAACAGTCTGTTCAATCGATTACGGCTTTAGTCCACACTGTTTCCCGTCGTACCAGCGCAGTGGCAAGTTAGTCCAACCAGCAGAAAAAAAACTCCAGTTCAAATTAACCTCACCGCCAGGCGCCATTTCTGTCGCCCCAAACATATAATAGAGCAATTTTGAATTCTTCGGTGAAATGTCTTATAAGGATCGAGCATAAATTTGAACTTCGTTACCAAAACAGAAATTCTCAAATAGAAGATTTATGTGAGCCACATGAATTATGAATCCATGTGCATGCATAGAGAATAGTGCAGCAATTGGGTGACCCTTACGGAACGAGCCCATGTTTACCCCGGTGCGGTGTGATCTAGGTCTAGCAGCTGAATGGCCTACAAATTTGTGGTCCATTGTGCTTGCTCCAACGAACGAACGGTCGGCAAAAGACAATTCGAGACTATAATAAAATATACGTACGACTTCATCAACTGGATCCGTTCACGAATGCTGCGACTAGAGATGAATTCAAGTGGAGAGGTCTATTCTACCGCCGAGGGAACGACTTAGCTGGGCAAGTAGACAATAGCGGTGGGTGTGCTGAGCCAATTTTCGAACAAAGCAATAGGTGGGTCGGTCTAGTGTGAACCGAAAGATTGTAGGCTGCATTCAATAGGCGAGTTAATGTAAGATCGAATTTTGTAACTTAAATTTAATTGTCATGTAATCATGAAGCGCTTGGAGCTGTGCGATTTACATCTCGAAAAGAATATTTATTAGTTTTAGTTTGTATTACTGTAACCAGCATTTGTTCAATCGATTCAGAGTCAGATTCACATTATTTCGTCGAAGTTTATGACTTTTAAAAATTAGCTTCTGAGTATAAAAATGAATTAATTTAAGCATTTTGTTTTTGACTTTTCATATTTAACCTTTTATGTTTCCCATTTAATTCTTGATATTTGAGTTTTTACTCTAACTTTTTAGAATTTAACTTTAGTTTTTACTTTGTATTTTTCACTTTTCACTTACTTTTTAATTTGTATTTTTCACTTTTTACTTTTCACGTTTTACTTTTTACTTTTTACTTTCTACTATCTACTTTTTACTTTTTGCTTTTCACTTTTTACTTTTTACTTTTTACTTTTTACTTTTTACTTTCTACTTTTTACTTTGAACTTTTAACTTTTAACTTTTAACTTTTAACTTTTAACTTTTAACTTTTAACTTTTAACTTTTAACTTTTAACTTTTAACTTTTAACTTTTAACATTTAACTTTTAACTTTTAACTTTTAACTTTTAACTTTTAACTTTTAACTTTTAACTTTTAACTTTTAACTTTTAACTTTTAACTTTTAACTTTTAACTTTTAACTTTTAACTTTTAACTTTTAACTTTTAACTTTTAACTTTTAACTTTTAACTTTTAACTTTTAACTTTTAACTTTTAACTTTTAACTTTTAACTTTTAACTTTTAACTTTTAACTTTTAACTTTTAACTTTTAACTTTTAACTTTTAACTTTTAACTTTTAACTTTTAACTTTTAACTTTTAACTTTTAACTTTTAACTTTTAACTTTTAACTTTTAACTTTTAACTTTTAACTTTTAACTTTTAACTTTTAACTTTTAACTTTTAACTTTTAACTTTTAACTTTTAACTTTTAACTTTTAACTTTTGACTTTTAACTTTTAACTTTTAACTTTTAACTTTTAACTTTTAACTTTTAACTTTTAACTTTTAACTTTTAACTTTTAACTTTTAACTTTTAACTTTTAACTTTTAACTTTTAACTTTTAACTTTTAACTTTTAACTTTTAACTTTTAACTTTTAACTTTTAACTTTTAACTTTTAACTTTTAACTTTTAACTTTTAACTTTTCACTTTTTACTTTTAACTTTTAACTTTTAACTTTTAACTTTTAACTTTTAACTTTTAACTTTTAACTTTTAACTTTTAACTTTTAACTTTTAACTTTTAACTTTTAACTTTTAACTTTTAACTTTTTACTTTTTACTTTTAACTTTTAACTTTTAACTTTAAACTTTTAACTTTTAACTTTTAACTTTTAACTTTTAACTTTTAACTTTTAACTTTTAACTTTTAACTTTTAACTTTTAACTTTTAACTTTTAACTTTTAACTTTTAACTTTTAACTTTGAACTTTGAACTTTGAACTTTTAACTTTTAACTTTTAACTTTTAACTTTTAACTTTTAACTTTTAACTTTTAACTTTTAACTTTTAACTTTTAACTTTTAACTTTAACTTTTAACTTTTAACTTTTAATTTTTTACTTTTTTTTTACTTGTTACTTTTTACTTTTTACTTTTCACTTTTTACTTTTTACTTTTTACTCTTTACTTTTTACTTTTTACTTTTTACTTTTTACTTTTTACTTTTTACTTTTTACTTTTTACTTTTTACTTTCTACTTTTTACTTTTTACTTTTTACTTTTTACTTTTTACTTTTTACTTTTTACTTTTTACTTTTTACTTTTTACTTTTTACTTTTTACTTTTTACTTTTTACTTTTTACTTTTAACTTTAAACTTTTAACTTTTAACTTTTTACTCTTTACTTTCTGCTTTTTACCTTTTACTTTTTACTTTTTACTTTTTACTTTTTACTCTTTACTTTTTACTTTTGAATTTTGACTTTTGACTTTTTACTTTCACTTTTTACTTTCAACTTTTAACTTTTAACTTTTTATTTTTTACTCTTACTTTTTACTAGTTACATTTTACTTTTTCCTTTTACGTTTTACTTTTTATTTTTTACTTTTTACATTTTCCTTTTACTTTTTACTTTTTTACGTTTCTACTTTTCTACTTTTTACTTTTTACGTTTTATTTTTTACTTTTTACTTTGTTTTTTATTCTTTACATTTTACATTTAACTTTTTACTTTGTTTTACTTATTACTTGTTACTTTTTATGTCAGTCATGAAGCCTAAAGGTGTTGAAAAAGCTGACTAATACTTCATTCAGAATTGAGAAAACGGCATTGAAAACTAAAAAGATAATTACCCTGCTGGTTATTTTGACTATAATATTTATTTGATGTTTTTCATAATTCAAAAAAGGGATTCATTTCAACATACTTTTCATTTCAATGAATTACAAAAAATAGCACATAATTCAAGCTTATGCTGCTCATAAACACATTTTTTTAATTTCATAGTAGCTTACTAGCATTTCAAAATAATAAAAAATAAAAAAAAAAAATAACGAATGCAATTATTGAAATTTGGCTTAATTTTCAATGTTGAAAATATATATTTAAGTTAAATTATATTCAAGCGATAACGACAACTCTTCTTGAGGAACCGAGGGCTTACGAAACAGAACTGATCGCATTGTGCGGCGATCCCATCTGGCTAAGCACATCATCGAGCCACTGCAGCGGGCCGTTCAGATGAATTTCTATCCAGCAGGGCGTCGAGGTCACATCCAGTCGGTGGTATTCGCCACCCCAACCCTTGACGAAGCTCATGCGAATGGTGCACATCTTGGTGAGTTCGTAGACGGCCTCGAACCCGTGGTTGAGTGATTCCGTAAGGAGCTGAGCGAATTCCTTGTTGTTGAAGATCTTCAGCGAGCAGCCAGGTAGAATTTTGCAGACTGTGCTGTGATGAAACCCATGATGATGGTTGCAGAGTCGGCTTTGCACGAAAATGGCTGAATCGGAAAGACACTCGGCGTACACTTCGCCTGCGACGTAGCACAGATGGACTCCTTTTCCGATATGGCGACGAGTGTTCTCGATTGTACTGTTCCGATTTACGTTACTTAGCTGGCCGAGGCAGAAGCGGTCCGAGTTGTTGTTGGACGGATTAGTGAAACCGTCAATGACTATCGACGTTGAACTGCAGTGAAACATTTCGCCAACTCGGCTGTTCAACTCGTAATAAGTAACTTTGGCCCACGATGGTTGCTCCTGATATTTAACCGAAGTCACCTCACCGTACATCTGGTTCGTACTCATTTGACTGTTATTTGTGCCGGCGATGGAGCTGCCATCCTCCGATGGACTGTAAGCCGGAGGAGGCATGTCAAGTAATGAACCAAAAGGACTGTGTGAATTGGGTCTGCTGAAACCTGAACTCGTATAGCTGGCATTTTGCGCTATGTTGTGTTCGGTTGCCTGGTGAAACGGAATCAGTGGGTGACCGGGAGCGAATTCTGAATGCCGCGGAACAAGCACTGGGGGTAGAACTGGGCTTTCGACGCGGTTGTAGTGATGCGGATTGATACACACTTCTTTCTGTTTCGAACCGAACGGAAACTGACACGTTTCGATTGCTTTCAGTTCGTGGTGACTTTGTAGATCTGGCCAGCGCCAAACACGACAATAAATCACGTGTGGCAATCCTTTGCGATGAGAAACCTGCAATCGTCCATCCAGTGAGCGAGCGATCGTAACACACTTCGATGGTTGTCCGGGATTCGATAAGGCTCGCTCCAAATCTTCGAGGGCACCTTTTTGTTTCTTCAATTTTTTCACCAAACTTTCTACAGCTTTTTCGGCCCAATTTTCTTGCTCGTCACCTTGTTTCCAACCCAGAAGCTTTTTTACTGCCGGATTGGTAAAGGAGAAGAAACTGCTCAGACTAGATAGAGCACTACTGCTCGAGGCCTCTGCGCCATAGGCGTCCATTTTCAAGTAACCGAATTTTCTCCAAAGATGCGCACGGTAGGATGCCAGAATCTTCACTAATAAGGACAAATATGATGAACTGATCAACTACCTCTCAACTGTTTTTTTTTTTGTAAACCGGTAAACAATATGTCATATTTTACTACCTATAATTTTACTGCATAGAACCAGGTAACGTGTTTCTATTCGAGCTCTTATATTGAGGTGGAAAGATTCTACATTGAAGATCCGCATCTGGTTTTTGCGGATGTGTTGGTGTATAAGTGAGTGTCAACCAGGTTAGTTTTTCCCATAAGTTTATTTGATTTATTTTTACTCTTATGAGGGAAGCTCTGTAGATTCTATAGATTTCTGCATTACTGATAATCTAGTTTTGTTCTTCATAGGATTTTTTTCTCATGAATTATAATAGAACACAGTCCATCATTTCAGGGACTGTCAGCGAAGGAATCAAAATTTGTGGGACTATTGTTAACTATCATAGCTGATTTTTAATCGTGGATTAGTAGATATCTACGATTGTTTTTTTTTAATAAAAGAATAACGATTAGGTTATCTGATGTGAGATTATTCCCATTGTATCAGGAAGATGAATTGTATTGTTTATCAAACCAAAAACTTATTATTAACGTAATAAATATAGTAATTAGAAACAACACAGAATTGAAACAATCAGATACATTTTCCAGAAGACGTTTTTCACAAGGTTTCCATCAAACTATACATTTCATTGAGTACAATTTTCCGCTTATCCTAATACCCGCGTCTGGTAAGCATAGATTCGAAAAACGTTTTTTCAATAATAAAGCCATTCCATATCTAAAATCGTAAACGATCGTTCTCCAGTGCGACAAAAAAAAACAAGTGGGGAGCAAGGAGCAAAACTTGAATTTCACCCTCAATTTGCCGTCTGACTGTTATTACTATACAGACGCTTCGAGTTCCTAGGGGAGGAAGCGATAGCGACAAAAATATTTATGCATATAAACATGAGCATTCGCTTCGCAGTCACCCGCTCGAAGAAGATTTGATTTATCGGTTCTCTTGTGAAGCTATACAGTTTCACACTTGAAGGCAGATTGGATTTGGTATGCTTGTACACTATAAAGAAACGAAATGAATAGATAAGACAGATATTGGCAGGCAATTCCATTATGCAGATCAATTGGCATACCCCTCGCGTTGCATACATATTACATATCCAACGCAACTTGGATGACTAACTCCGTCTAGTTTGTGTCCCGTTTCAGAAGAAAGTACCCGGTGAGCGAAACAATTATTCAGAAATTCATCACTTTGCATTCCCCAAACAAAAGGATATTCCAGAATCCGGACAAAAACATCTCACTCGCAAAGCGGAGTCTGCTCCAGACGTAATTGAAATAAGCTTGTAGAAACAGTAATAAAAAAAGAGAGCTACAAGCTGTCAACGGGATTTTTTCCCGACTCTTGATTTACAAAGTGTTTTATGCAAAATAGTTACGTACATCACCGCAAAGTGGTTTGCCCACAACAAAAAGCACAGCACCAACGGCAACGGCTGCAGTCAGCAGTCAAATGAAGTTGCGCCCACCCAGCCGGAGCAAGCGCAGCAAAGTACGAAGTAAGTGCAAAGTTAAAATGGGTTTAAAACTGTCAGCCGAGTGAAAAGTACTACAACTTTTCACACGGCGCGCACCATTCGAAACAAGTGGACAAGTTAAATTGTACTGTTTGCGTGCGATCTGTGCACGGAAGTGTGGTGCTGATGAGTTTTGCGCGATATTGCGCTTTCATTCCATTTCGCGAATGGAGTCAGCATTGACATCACGCTTTTAAGTTCAGTGTATTTTGTTTAGGGAGTGTTGGGAGTGATGTTTATGAATGAAAATATCTACTGATTCGTTTTAAGCAATCAAATTGTACTCAGGGCAAAGTAGCTATGATAAGTTTTGAAAATAAAAATCACGAAATAGACATAAAAGCAACAAATCTGAGATATATATCTAAGGTTTGTCCTTTTATGGTTTATAATAAGGGTTTAGTATTTTTTGTTGCTGAAATGAACAAATTACCCTTGTTGACGACACCTTTCTTAAGTCAGTATAATATTACAGAAAGAAAATTCAATCAGTACATTCAGTATTCACTTTTTCACATTCTACAGAGTATATTGATATCAATACTGTTGCTAAGAAGATTACTCCATAGTCTGCTTGATATACATTAATGCTCGATGACTTTATCAAAAATACTACCCTGAACACCAACACATCCGCAGATACCGGGTGAGAAATTTTAAATCGGTACCTGCTTCTGTACAGTAGAGCACAAGAAGAAAAAATACGACAGTTGTGTGTTGTTTAAATTGGAGTAAATAGTCAAGAAACTTTAGATACCTGCACCAAATTCCAACGTATCCTCTGAGACAAAAAAAATCACATATATTATTGAACGTCTTAATAGAATACTATCAAACATATTCGGAAATTTTAAGTTATTCATCTAACGCATAACAATATAACTTATTTTTTAGGAGGTAATGAAGACAAACTCAGACACATATTATTTTCACTAAGGTTGTTTGAGGGTTTTGTTCCGAAAACAAAATGAATTGACAGTTATTGAAATCCCCATGCAAATGATTTTGGTGTGCCAGTGAAACATGGACAAAAATAATAGTCAATAGAACTTGGTGAAAGCTCTTTCTAATTGACTATTCTGTTAGTTGATTTTAGCATAGCATAACATAAACAGCTGCACAACTTTGTAGTTGGTGCTAGCAACAATACTTCGTTTACGAGAACAAATTACCTTCGTTCCTGAGCAGCAACATGAAATTTGGGATCTAATTGAATGTTACTAAACAAAGGTCAGATGTCTCCATAGAACTGTTACCGCCCTGGCCACGTCCTTACAACTGTTGGGGAACGGAAAAGGAATGTTAGTCCAACATTTACTTGAGAGAACCGCAGAGAACTTTGCGTGCTCTCATAAATGTTACATGAGATGGGAAATTTTATTACGAAAGGGAGACCCTAGGATACATCTGTAAGATGTTGCGGGTCGATAATCGATTACACAGTGCAACAAAAATTGATTTTTTTCTGCCTTGGGTTCTATATATAATTCTTTTGTGTATTTTTATGCAAAACTAAATTTCCCCGAGTTTGAACATTTGTAAATCGACATTTTGCTGACATTTTACCATTCGATTTCTGAGACTTTTTTACTCTAGATAAGATATTATTTGACTACCACTTTAAGATATTAGCGAATTACCTTTAATGTTCATAAATAATCGATATTATTTTTCTTTGTGACATACACTGAAACTATGCCAAAACCGATTTCGTAGAATCACCGTTTTGAGCTCATCTGTTTTTTTTTCAAAAGATGGGTAAAAAGATGCTAATATGTGGACAAACTCTTAGAATTTTGATATTTGGCCTTAAAACAAAATGGCGTCAAAAATACATCAAAAATTTCCAGTTTCTCAAAAAATTCAGAATGGCGCCATTGTTGCCCCTTAAGTTGAAATATGTTCAAACTCCGGGAAATTTATTTTCGCATCTAACTTTATCAAAAAATCATACATAGAAGCCAAGGCAAAAAAATTGTTGCACTGTGTTATATTATAGATATGAATTTTGAAAGTATTAAGAGCTGAGGCTGTTGTGATTTACCGACTTTTTAGTTTAAATTGTATTTTATCAGTTGAATTTTAAGATTATTTATATAGCAATTTTACTATTTTAAGTTTTGAGGTTAGAGGTGAATGTTTACATGGATAGTTTAGTTATACGCTTATTATTATTCACCGATTTGACAATTGTCATTAGTAGCAATTTAATCTCCAAACAGCCAGTCCAAAGACATCATATATTTCCATTACATCTAAACTGATAGTCGAATATTGTTCATACTTAAAATTTTTTGCCGGGTCTCGGTAATTTATTGCCGAGAACGGCACCACTGAGTGCTCGGTTAAAAAATAATGACAGCTGTCACATTTTTTCGTGAATCTCTGTTCAACTAACTGATATTTCGGCTCGTTAATATTTTGTGCCGAAACTTCAGTTAGGTTGAACCGAGATTTTCGAAAAAATGTGAAAGCTGTCATTTTTTTCTAACCGAGCACTCAGTGGTGCCGTTCTCGGTAAAAATCACCGAGACCCGGCAAAAAAATTTAAGTGTGTAAAATAAGACCCACGCGAACTAAGTCCAATGTTCTCCGAACCATAAACCCGAACCTCTAAAAATTTTTGTTAGGTGACACATTCGTATGAACAAGAAATCCTCTGTATATTTACAAACATTCTAGTAAAAAAATAGTTTATTTTCCCTCTACTCTCAACCGAAAATACATTCAAAACAGATCTGTATGAATCTACCTCTACACGTCGATGATCAAAGCAAAAAAATGCAGCGCCACCTACATGTCAAAAAACAATTGATTGAGTATGTAGTATGTCAACACAAACAACTCAAACAGAAAAAAAACTAAAATTTGCCAAAATCCTCCAAAGACTGCATGTTCCGATAGTTCTGTTGTTTGGAACACCATTACTAGCAATTTCAGTAGATTTTACTATTGATTTTCTCGCAAAACACACTTTTAAAGAAGAAATTACGTGGAGATAAAAGCGCTCACAAACAATCGACCTCGTTGCCAGTTTTCCCTCCACTATTCTGTTAGGGTAATCGCTCCATTATTCATATCAACAGCTTGGTGCACCTATATTCATCTTATTTTTCTCATTCGTCTGATTTACCGTCAAATTTCTACAAATTTTTGAAAGTAAATCTTTTTGCTTCTCGACTTTCTCAAGCGGCTGGAAGTTTTACGTTGAAAATATGGTAAAATTTGACGATACATTGATCAAAAAGGCGTGATGAGATGAATATAGGAGCGGTTACCCAAGTTAATTTTCAAACAGTAATTAGGGAACATTTATAAATTACTGTTTGGTGACGAAATGAGACGAGGAGGAGGGTGGGGGTCAAGCCAAGCAAGACGTTTCATACAAGGTGGGATACATATTTTCGTCACGTTGCTAATAACCAATTTTTTTGTATCTCTCAATCATAATATTTTTGGAAACGAAAGGCTAGAAGGACTTTAGCGGAAGTGATGGAAATAGAACTTCTGATTGAGGGGGGACCCTACTCTGGAATGTAAATGAAAGTAATGAATTTCCGTGATTTTTTCGGATGTTAAGAGTAAAGTGAAGTGTTCGGATATTTTGGTTATTAATTAAGGTATATTTGAAGCTGTATTTCGAATTTTGTGGATGGAAATATAGTGAGTATTATGCTGTTGGCAGCTGGGAACGTGGATGCTCTCTAAATCAGTATCAAACTAGTGGTAAGTTTTTCTTAGTATGTTTTGAACCGATGTGGCTAAAATTTTGTTTAAGCATGTAAAAATAGATTATCTAACATGTTAGATTGCCGTTTTTGAAAATTCCTAAAATTACCAAACTGGCAGCTAGTTTAGTAAAAATTTTTTTTTCATGAAAAATTACTATTAAAGCATAGCATAATCAAAAAGTCAGATATGGAGAAACAGCTATGTAACAAGTTAGATAATCAATTTTTACATGTTAGAAAACGAAATAAAAGCAAAAGTACCACCAGTTGAAAAAACAAAGTTTTGAGAAAAACGCTGCCAACAACGTAATACATCCACGACATGCAAAATATATCTTCAAATTTACCTCAATCAATAGCCAAAATACCCAAACACTTCACCCTACTCAAGACAACCGAAAAATAATCCACGAAAATTCACAGAGAAGGGTACCCCTTTAAACCATTATCTACTTTATTTTTCATACTAAGATACAAAAACTAAGAAAGGAACACAAGAAACAATTCGTTTCTTTTCTTGGGTGAAAAGAGATAATTATAGTTTTTTATTCATTTCGTGTGAATTTTGGTGCCTTTAATAAAGATAACATTTTCAGAGACTCAAATGAATTTCCCTCTAAGCCAACGTAAAAGCGACGAACCTGGCGAGAAATTACTCTGCGGCAGTTTGGTGCACTTTTAGCCAAACTAAGGGCATCAAAATTCACAGGGTAACTATTTTGGGCTTTAGGACACCTTTTTTCAATTTTGTCGACCAGTGTTATTCAGTGAAGAAAACATGAAAAAATAAAAAAACAAAAGCAGGTGAGCGTTACCGAGTCAATAATCGACCAGCTTTGGAACTAAACGGATTTCAAACGTTTAATCAATATCTTGATGGTAAGATGGAGGTTGACCCGAACTTGTTGTATAATAAGTTTATCTTATCTTAAGGAATGATCTTGGAGTTCCCCAGAGAAGTGTGTTTGGGCTATTTTGTTTGTTAATTATATAAATTACATGCAACAAGCTTTACGTTTTTGTGGTATTAATCTTTTTTCGATGATAAAAAGCAAAGCCTTGGTGCTACAATCCGATTCGGAAGTTGACCTTCTGCTTGTTATACGACTGACATGTTAGGCCTGCATCGTACTTCGAGACCATCTGGAAGATTTTTTCGATGATACCGTGTTATTAATTGCAGCTTACATTCTTAGCCGTTCTACACTTGACTGAAGCAGATGGTTGAAATGTAAGTAATTAAAAATGAATATAAGTTAAACTGAATTTATGATTTTCTCGCGCACCGTTGTAACTGACGATGTCTCTGTTGTTATAGATGATGAGGAAATCGGTCGTCTTCAGTAGATTTAATATCTTGGCGTGATCTGAGCTGAGAAAAAAAAATTGTATTTCGGCAAATTCAGTTAATTTTATCCCAAATTGGATATTTATTTATTTATTTGGCATAATGATCGATTCACTCGGTTATTGGCTGCCGCTCTTCAATCCCTAAGACACCGTGTACTCTCCGCCAGATCTCGCTCCACCTGGTCTACGCATCTTGCCCGCTGCGCCCCTGGTCGTCTTCTTCCTACCAGATTAGAGACAATCTTCGCAGGGTAGTTGTCCAGCATTCTTGCAACATGTCCTGCCCAGTGTATCCATCCAGCTTTAGTTCGCCGTAGAGTTGCGCGAGCTCATGGTTCATCCTCCGCCTCCATGTTTCGTTCGTACTCGTAGTTCATGCCCGTGAAGAACAACCGATCTTACGAGCGTTTCATACGGGTTACACTTCGTACGGGGGCTTAGTCTGTTCGACCGCAATTGCTTCTGGAGTCCTTAGTAGGCACGACTTCCGTTGATAATACGCATCCGTATATCACGACTGGTATCAGTTTCCTCAGTTACCAGTGAACCAATATAGACAAACTCGTCGACTACTTCGGACTCATCGCCGTCGATCGTAATGCTACTGTCTAGGAGTCTTCTGTATTCCCATTTTTTTTCCGGAAGATTTGGGTTTGCTACACTTTCTTTTGTCTGTGTATTCCTACATTCTGACGAGTGGCACTGGGCATCTTAGTCGTCCTCGCAGCGATTTCCTCATTCATCACCCTTTCACATTCGTCGTCAAATCACTCGTTTCGTTGGGTTCGTCCAGCATGTTCGATAACGTTCTGCACTACGCTGTTGCTGGCTGTTTTGATGGTGTTCCAATAGTCCTCGAGAGGAAGCTTCAGCTAATCCTCTTCCGGGAGCGCAGTTTCGAGCGAATGCGCGTAGTGTTCAGCGATATTAGGCTGCTTCAGTCGCACGAGGCCTAACGGCGTCGGTACCAAATGTTGTTAATAACGGGAAGTTTTGGGCGCTTCCTAACCTTCCCCAGGTAGTGGTTCGAGTCAACGTTAGCACTCCTATAGGATCTAACGTCGATGATGTCTGAGAAGTGCCGACAATCAATCAGAACGTGGTCGATCTGTGTTTCTCTCTGATTTCGTGACCTCCAGTTGTACTAGTGAGGTTGTGCTACGAGTTGTACTACGCACGACCATTTTCTTGGAGAAGGCGAAGTCGATAAGTCTCCGCCTCATTTCATTGGTCAGCTGTTTTGTTCTGAACCTTCCAATCACCGGTTTGTATTCCACCTCCTGGCCGACCTGAGCGTTGTAATCCCCGATGACGATCTTGATATCATGTTTTGGCAGTGGTCGTACTCACGGAGGGCAGACGCTAAGAAACTCAAAAGAGCCCTTCTTCCCTGTCAGCATACGACCAAGCTCCCACCAGGGTTGGTTACCCGATCTTCCCTTGGTTGCTCGTATCCCAGCTGGCATCACGTGGAGGTCTGGGTAGGAGTGGCTGGATAAGAGGCTAAGAACCACGTGTGGGGTTTATTTTATTGCTGTAGGTGCATTTGGCACCAATGGTAGGTACGTCCTATCCCGTCGTTTACCATTGCTATTTTTTTCAATTAATTCAAAAAATTTAAATTTTTGGGATGATTAGCCATCGCTTTTAGTGTTCGTAAAAAAAGTAGCATGCATGTGACATGTATCGAGAAATCCAACCAAAACCGCAAAGTTCAAATTGAATTTATTTGAGATAGAAAAATATCCACCCTCCAGATTTTAGATATGATGTACAGAAAAGTACGACCTTTCAAACGCAATCAATAGTTTTAGTTTGTGTTTGCTATTTAAGTAGATACAAACATTTGAAAAGGGCGTATTTTGAAAGCGAGAAACCTAATAACTTTTCTTGTGAATGAGATAGCGCTTTCCAGTATTCAGAGAAAATATGCACCTCAAAAAGACCTAAAAACTGTTAGAAGACCAAGTTTTAACAGAATCAAAAATAAAAAAGTTACATCGAAAAAACTAGATTTTTCAGCGACACCTTTACTTGCTATATTAAAGTCATCATACCGTGGAAACAATGCAAGATAGAGACTAGCTTCTTCGGCAAAATTGTTGCGAATAAATGGATCTACAACCCGTCTGAACTAAAAAGAACCGTATCTTTATCAGAAAAAAAGTTAGTTTTGATATTTTTGATAAAAATGGAGCCACCCTAATTTTTATATTCTATAAAGAAGCGCCTTTTTAAACACAAAATACCTTTCAGATATACTATAACCCTAACAACAGCTGTTTTTGCACAAAAAATTAAATACCGCTAAATCGACGTTCTGGACCACTGTGCAGTGCAGTCAACACGTTTTCAATATTTTCGTTATTCTAACAAATCATTGATTAAAAGATTCAATGATTGATTAAAATATAACAAGAAAAATTCCAAAAATCATTTTTTTGGTTTTTCGCTAGAGTAAAGTTTAAGTGAATATGATTGTTTGATTCAAATTGAGAAATTTCAGGATTTCTATCTATCAATCTATTTTCTGAAGCCTTACGTCTACAAATTGAAAAAAAGAAGTTTTGGAAATATATGCTGCAGCAGTGGACGAGAATCTCAACACAAAGGAGGAAAAAGAAGAAGCCAACAGTTGACAGCGAGTTGTGTCGCTGTGCTGAGTGATCACACACCCGGCTCGCTGCTGGTGGCTGTTTGGAGCTGCTGTATTGGTGCTGCTGGCTGTAACGGCTGCAGCTTCGACCGTTCGGACAACCAACCCTGCTGAAAGGAGAAGTAAAGAGGTACGTGTTCTGTCGGCGCTAGTGCGCTAGATTTAGCGCGATGGATGTAGATCCCTCGCCTCCCGTGCCACCATCCCCAAACCCCTCCGACCCTGTCCCTCCTGCCAACCCTTCCTCTGTTAATTCTCCAGTCCCCCCTCGCCCCAGGCCTTACCCGGACGGATCTCAGGGCAGCTTTACTGTTTTCTTTCGGCCAAAGCAGGACCGAAATAGAAACCGTTAAACATCCTGCAGATTTCTAAAGACCTGACGGAGGGGTACAAGGCCGTGACCGAAATCTCCAAGGCCAGACCCAACAAGCTCCGTGTCGTGGTCAGCGACCTGGAACAGACCAGCGCTATTTCTCGCTCCGAGCTTTTCACACGCGAGTATCGCGTTTATATACCCGCACGTGACGTGGAGATTGACGGTGTCATAACCAATTCGAGTCTGTCGGTCGAGTGTATCTTGGCAAGCGGTTTTGGCTGCTTCAAAAATGCTTTGTGTCACGACGTAAAAGTAAAGATCATAGATTGCAAGCAATTGCGGTCTGTGTCTCTTGTCAACGGCACAAAAGTGTACACTCCGTCAGACTCGTTTCGTGTTACGTTTGCCGGATCTGCTCTCCCTAGCCACGTCTCGATCGATCGGATTCGTCTGCCTGTGCGATTGTATGTACCCCGTGTTATGAATTGCACCAATTGCAAGCAGCTAGGCCACACAGCCGCCTACTGCTGCAATAAGGCACGATGTAGCAAGTGTGGAGAAACTCATGCGGACGATTCTTGCAGTGTAAATGCTGAAAAATGTATTCACTGCGGGGAAAATCAGCATGAGCTCTCCACATGCCCGGTGTACATGCAGTGCAGAGATAAAATCAAGCGGTCACTTAAGGAGCGTTCAAAGCGATCTTACGCTGAGATGCTGAAGAAGACCGTGACCACTTCTACCATAACATCGAACCCCTTTGATCTGTTGTCCTCTGATGAAACCGATTCTGACGATTCACCAGCGGGAACAACTTATGCCAATCCTGGGGCGTCTAGAAAGAGGAAAAATATTTCCTCTCCTAAACTTCCCCGAAAAGGTCCTAAGATTTCCCAAAGTGAAATGAAAGTTACAAACAAACCAAACAGTGCTGCGGAAAAACCGAAGCAAACTCCTCCTGGGCTTGCAAATTTAAAGTCCCAGAAGGAGTTCCCAGCACTGCCAGGAACATCTAAAATCCCAGTTGTTCCTTTTGCACTCCCAGTTGATGAAACAAACTCTGGATTAGTGAAATTTTCTGACATTGTGGACTGGATTTTTGAATCTTTCAATGTACCCGATCCAATTAAAATTTTTCTTACAGCATTCCTCCCAACAGTTAGATCATTTTTGAAGCAGTTGACTGCCCAATGGCCCCTCCTCGCAGCGATTGTATCCTTCGATGCCTAATTCATCTGCGTATACGAAGGATTCTATCTCTGTCTTACAGTGGAATTGTAGAAGTATTTTACCAAAAATGGATTCATTTAAAGTTTTAATAAATAGAAACAAATGCGATGCATTTTCCCTCTGTGAAACTTGGCTTACTTCAAATATTGATCTCAACTTCCATGATTTTAATATTATTCGCCTTGATCGAGACACCCCATATAGAGGAGTACTTTTAGGGATTAAAAAGTGCTATTCTTTCTATCGTATTAACCTCCCCTCGATTCCAGGCAACGAAGTTGTCGCATGTCAAATGACAATACAAGGTAAAGAGCTTTGTATTGCCTTAATATATATTCCTCCCAGAGCACAGGTTGGGCAACGGTTGCTCTTTGATTTAATAGAACTTCTTCCCTCTCCACGTTTGATTTTGGGAGACTTCAAATCTCATGGTGTGGCTTGGGGTTCCCCTTACAATGATAACCGCTCCTCTTTAATCTATAACCTTTGCGATGACTTCGACATGACTATTTTGAACAACGGTGAAATGACACGTATCCCGAAACCTCCAGCGCGCCCAAGCGCTTTGGAACTATCCTTATGTTCGACGTCGCTACGGTTGGATTGCACATGGAAGGTAATCCTCGATCCTCACGGTAGCGACCATCTGCCTATTCTTATTTCAATTACAAACGGGTCAACTCGCATGCGACCAATTGACATTCCGTATGACCTCACACGGAATGTCGATTGGAAGTTATACGAGGAAATGATTTCAAAAGCGGTCGATTCGATTCAACATCATCCACCACTTGAAGAATACAACCTCCTCGCGGGCTTGATTCTCGACGCCGCGTTGCAAGCCCAAACGAAGAAATATCCCGGCGTAACGTTTAAAAAACGGCCTCCCACTCCGTGGTGGGACCAATAGTGCTCCGATGTCTACACGCAAAGATCCGACGCGTTTTTGGCCTACCAGAAGGGAGGTATACCTGGTGACTATTTACGGTATTCGGAGCTTGATACCAAGCTTAAAAGCTTGGCTAAAGCAATATTGGCGCGGATATTGGCGTCGGTTCGTGAACAAGACGTCGAGGGAGACATCGATGAGCACTCTTTGGAACACAGCCCGAAGAATGCGGAATCGCGTAACGGTCAACGAAAGCGAGGAGTCTTCAAGTCGGTGGATATTTGATTTTGCCAGGAAAGTATGTCCGGACTCTATTCCTGCGCAAAACTTTGTTCGCGATACGTCTCCGGGTCACGACGCGATAGAATCACCTTTTACGATGGCAGAATTTTCAGTTGCCCTCCTGTCCTGTAACAATAACGCGCATGGGTTAGATAGAATCAAATTCAACTTGTTGAAGAATCTACCCGGCAATGCCAAGAGGCGCTTGTTGAACTTGTTCAATAAGTTCCTGGAGCAAAACATTGTACCGCAGGATTGGAGGCAAGTGAAGGTGATCGCCATCCAAAAACTAGGGAAACCAGCTTCTGATCACAACTCTTATAGGCCGATTGCAATGCTATCCTGTATCCGGAAATTGATGGAAAAAATGATACTCCGTCGTTTAGACCACTGGGTCGAATCAGATGGTCTACTATCAGATACTCAATTTGGCTTCCGCCGTGCCAAAGGGACGAATGATTGTCTTGCGTTGCTTTCAACAGATATTCAGCTGGCGTATGCTCGCAAAGAACAAATGGCGTCTGCGTTCTTGGACATTAAGGGGGCTTTTTATTCCATTTCTATTGACATTCTTTCGGGTAAACTTCACCGACAAGGACTTTCTCCAATTTTGAACAATTTTTTGCACAATTTGCTGTCCGAAAAGCACATGCATTTTACGCACGGCGATTTGGCAACTTTTCGCATTAGCTACATGAGTCTTCCCCAGGGCTCATGTTTAAGCCCCCTTCTTTACAACTTTTATGTAAATGACATCGACGAATGTCTGGCAAATTCATGCACGATAAGACAACTTGCAGACGACAGTGTAATCTCTGTTACAGGAGCCAAAGCTGCCGATTTGCAAGGACCATTGCAAGATACCTTGGACAATTTGTCTGCTTGGGCTTTACAGCTAGGTATCGAATTCTCTCCGGAGAAGACTGAGATAGTAGTTTTGTCTAGGAAGCATGAACCTGCTCAGTTTCAAACACAATTAATGGGTAAAACGATTTCTTAGGTTTTGGTACACAAATATCTTGGTGTCTGGTTCGACTCTAAAGGCACCTGGGGTTGTCACGTTAGGTATCTGATGAAAAAATGTCAACAAAGAGTGAATTTTCTTCGTACAATAACCGGACAATGGTGGGGAGCCCACCCAGGAGACCTTATAAGGCTTTACCAAACAACGATATTGTCTGTCATTGAGTACGGGTGTTTCTGCTTCCGCTCCGCAGCAAACACACATTTCATCAAACTGGAGCGAATACAATATCGTTGTTTGCGTATCGCCTTGGGTTGCTTGCAGTCGACCCATACGATGAGTTTGGAGATCTTAGCTGGAATACTACCATTGAAAAACCGCTTCTGGAGCCTGTCTTCTCGTATTCTAATCAAATGTGAGGTCTTGAACCGTCCCGTGACTGAAAATTTTGAAAGGTTAATCGAACCTCATTCTCAAACCCGTTTTATGACATTGTATTTCAATCACATGTCCCATAATATTACCCCTTCTTCGAATATTCCAAATCGTGTCGATTTATCAAATACTTCTGATTCTACTGTGTTTTTCAATACATCCATGATAGAAGAAACTCGTGGAATCCCGGATCATTTACGCGTGCAGCAGATCCCCAAATTTTTTTCTAATAAATATCGAAACATCAACTGCGACAATATGTTCTACACTGACGGATCACTTCTTGATGGGTCCACTGGCTTCGGTATTTTCAATAACAATTTAACCGTCTCCCATAAGCTTGATAATCCTGCTTCTGTTTACGTCGCAGAATTGGCTGCAATTCAGTACACCCTAGGGATTATCGAAATAATGCCCACGGGCCATTATTTCATCTTTACGGACAGTCTAAGTTCCATTGAGGCTCTCCGATCGATGAAATATGTTAAGCACTCTCCGTATTTCCTGGGGAAAATACGGGAACATCTGAGTGCTTTATCCGAAAAATCGTATCAGATTACCTTAGCGTGGGTCCCATCTCACTGCTCGATACCGGGCAATGAGAAAGCGGACTCTTTGGCTAAGGTGGGCGCAACAAACGGTGGAATTTATGAAAGACCAATTGCCTTTAATGAATTTTTCTCATTTGTACGTCAGAATACAATCATCAGTTGGCAAAATGCTTGGACCAGAGGGGAACTGGGAAGGTGGTTACATTCCATAATCCCCAAGGTGTCGACGAACCCGTGGTTCAAGGTGTTGGATGTAGGTCGGGATTTCATTTGCGTGATGTCCCGGCTTATGTCCAATCACTATAGATTTGACGCGCATCTCCGTCGTGTTGGGCTCGGGGAAAGTGGTATCTGTGCCTGTGGTGAAGGTTATCACGACATAGAGCACGTTGTTTGGTCATGCCCTGTACACCGTGACGCCAGGTCTAAATTAATAGCTTCCCTGCAGGCCGAAGGTAGGCAGTCGGCTGTTCCTGTTCGTGATGTCTTGGCGAGCCGTGACCTATCCTACATGTCCCTTATATACGTTTTCCTGAAATCCATCCACGCCCCAGTTTAGTCCTACCCCCTTCCGCCTGCATCCAGCCTAACGACAAGAACACGTTAAGACCCCGGATCCGGAAACAGCAATCAGACCCGCACGATACTCTCAAGGCCCGAGGGAGACAACCCAATATGCCAGTCCGTAATATCTTGGCCCAGCAGCGGAACATGTGCTTACCTATGGCAATGAAAACCATCATACAGTAAACCAGTGCTTTTAATGCAAAATATTATAGCTTTAAGTTACATTTAGTTTCAGCTCGTAGTCGGCAGCGAGGATGAAAAATTTGCTTTTAGTTATTAAGATACTTTAGAAAGTAAGCTACCAGATATAATTGGCGCCGTTAAACATTAAATTGTATTTGTGCCGTGTCAAATAAATTATAGATGAACAAAAAAAAAAAAAATTGTGTGTTGGCAACCAGTGCCCAGTGTAACCGAACCAATGAGGCTTTCAGCCACGCGCTCAAATTATCACGTTGTATCATGTTGCGGTTTGGAAGCAAAATAATAAGATTCTACTCGTGTCGGATGTAACCAGATAGAAGGAGGTGCCGCCTTTCAAGCCACGCAACAGTTTATTATTCAGTAGTGTCTTGCATATTGCAGCTGTGCGGCTGAGGGGTAACAAAGTCTGTTGTCTTTTTCTTAAAACGTATCAATATTTTGTATGAAGTGTAATGAATTTTTCTAAAGCAAGCCAACATATTTTTTTGTGATCATTACATTTCCATCCACAAGAGCAATAAAAACGGCTCTCATCAAGACCACGAAGTCCCTATGCCAAATGTTCACCTGCATGAAAAAAAAACAGTGATGATGAATAATATATCAAATACACTTCCACTTTTAAATAAAAAGATTTTAGAAGCTCTTGAATGAAAGCGATAATAAATGTTCCTGATCAAATTTAAATTTAATAATAAACTAGCTGCAGCTACTTTTCCTAACGAAATCAGAGTTTTGAAAAATCTGGACTTCCTTATAAATTGGGCACTTCTTCTTCTCCACAGGTTATTTCTTTCTTATCACAATAATTTTATGTCCACCATCTTTGTACGAAGTACACGTATACCACATTTGGTGGAAATCGATTCAAGCATTCAAAGGTAAAGTTAAACTATAGATACACACAAGTCGTCTAATTTCGAATGTGCGTTTCATTTATAAGAAGACCCACATTTCGATCGTTCATCCCATACGGTATCTAGCGTACAAAGGCAATCTTAAGTGAGAAGCATTTTTCAATTACACTTAATTGCCCCTGATTTCCGCACGAATGAAGGAATGTTTTCCTTGTCAATTTTTTGCGCACAGTTGCTCATGTTGCCTCATGTGCGACCGGAGAAATAATGGCTAATTGCTGTATTCAAATTCAGCAGAACCCTTCTTTGCCGGCTGCCGCACAGGCTTGGAGTGGTAGCACCGGAAACAAGCGTCCCGCTTATTCCTCCCTCGTTGTGCCGGCGTTCACTGGTTCGGATGACCAAATGGAATTTAATATCGGAAGGAAGTCGATGACTTGACTTGGGAGTCGCTAAATTCCTAGCAACTTGACGACAGCTCTCCGCAATAACGGGGGTTTATTCAAAGGGTGCATATTTTAAATATATGACTATATGTAGGACATTCGGATCGGCTGTCGAATCCTGTTCGCAAAGTGCAATTTACGCGCTTCAAATGAGCAGAGTGGATAGTAATTTAAAGCCCTTAGTTGAAAAGGTCGTATTTTGAGCCAGTGGGCGTGGAAAATGGTCTCCAATTAAAGGGAATGAGCGGCAATCGGGGTCGATTGCCTCGTTGTAAAACGAGGCAGGATGAATGTTATTGTACAGTGGGTGCTTATTTTTCGAATTAATTAAAGTTGTGCATATTTTTATGACTTGAATGCCACATCTGGTGGGGTCGAGCTGGAAGTTTTGCTATACAACAGTCTGTTCGTGTTTGAGGAAAAAAGTTTTACTTTCACGTCCACTGCAGCAGTTTATTTGATCTACCAGATTCGTGGCTGCCGTCGCTTGGAAGCAGAAGGCAAATGGAACAGAGCCAGTTGAGCTAGTTTAGCATATAAAAAATCCAACAATCCGAATGAAATTTTGGTTTTTCAAACGTTCTATACAAAGAAAATTAACTTGATATAAAGTGATTTTTGGTTATTACGAATTCATGCCAAAGAATTACGTGTAACCTAAAGTTCATCCTCTAAAATTAATATCTATCTCTGTGTGTCATCCATCAATTATTCATGTGCAAAATACACGACTTGATAGCATAACGAATTCGTCAGCTCCTGTAATTCAAAGATTGGATCTGCGATTGACTGCTGCACCGCCTGGCAATCAGACTACGCTGACGATTGGTCTGCGAAACGCTCATTCGGGTCAGTCAGTCGACCTGTAGGTTCCGAATACAACGGCGTGCCGGCCCATCAACTTACGTTCTGGTGTGCACGGTCGAATTCCAAGCGAATTTTCATTTGTCGATGACGAATTTGGGCGAGTGTTTACTTGTAGTTTGTCTGAGTTACCCCATACACAATTCGCTACTGTTACTGCCGCTAAGGGTGGAGGTAAATGAAGCAACTAAAAAGCGAAAAATTAAAGTTTATCGAGTATGACTAATTGATGCGTACACATCCCGTGGATCACAGTTGAACAGAGTATGTATACGAAAAGAGAACCGTCTTCTTATATGGTGACAAGCGCAGCAGAGCTGCAGGGTTGGATAAATATAGAGGAACAACCTACGCTAGGTTAGATGTACAAAACCACTGCCAGTAGCGATGATGGATTTGATCATGCTTAAAACCGCTTTCAATGACCAGCACGCGTTTGGTTTGGGTCAGCCGGTATTCCTTCTACAGTAAACTTTTACTTATAATACAGATTCTTACCCATGAAAAACGATGATTAAGTGCAAATGGTTTTATTTGTGTGGGAAAGTCAAATTATTCATCAAGTCACAATTGGGGTTAGAGTGAAATTAAGCTCATCGGCTGGTCGGTTGGCGAGCCGGTGATGATCTTGGTCACTCGATAGTCGGTGTGAAGCAGAAAAATCTTTTGGCGACTAATGCCTCGAGGTAAGAAACTGCGACTTGAAGCTTGATTTCCCTCTTACCTAAACCGTTCCATGTTGGTTATATGGTGTTAGAGTTACTTCCCCGTACTTCGCTTACCGTTTGAGGGTGATCCGTATTTTGTAAGCAAATTAATTGATTTTTTTATTTCATGCGGTCGGTTTGCTATTCTGCACTCTGCAAAAGCAAAAGCAAAGCCCAGGTGCTATATTTCGATTCGGTACAGAACCATCATGGACCAACCCGAGCAGGAGAAAATATCATCATAATATCACAACCAGACATTGGAAATACACCTCGTTTTGATCTTAATATGGTTTACATAGTTGATAAAATAAATAATAATAAATAATATCAAAATATTGTCCCTCCAAGACTATATGAGGGCGAAGCTAGACATTTCAATAACAAACCAAAAATTTGCATTAAAAATTACAAAAATGACCGATTTAGATATTTTCAAGTTATTGAACACTAAATGCATAACTGAATATAATACAAATAATCAATAACGAACAATTTTCACTCAATAACTTACTTCTAATGAGATATTTTGAAAGCAACTCAAATATTTTATTACTGGGCGGGGGCCTGGCGTGGTTGGTAACGTCTCCGACAACCACGCTCGACGCCTGGGTTCGAATCCTAACGCCGACATAGGTGTCGATGGATTACTATTATTTGATTTCCAAGCGATAAAAAATTATCAAAAGTTTCAAGCACAAATCTACGCGAACAATAAACCAATCACATGCGAGCATTCCTAGCACAGACGACATGAATAGACACCAACCATTCCGTGTTATTCTCTGTATCGATATCGAAAAAAATTGACAGAGCCTCCCCGTCCCAATAGGTCAGTTTATGTTTGCTTTCATGAACTTAGACTAATTTGATGTCTCGAAGGTAAAGGTTTCTCAATTCCTAAACCTGCTGTTAGAGTGTATTAAAAACTGATGTCTCGAAAGAAAACATGCTGGTAGAAGTAACAGTAGCGTACAGTATACAGGGTGTTAGGCAGCTCACTTAAAATCTTTTAAGGGGTGATAGAGGACCCTATTTGATCAAAAAAATCCTTCTATGCAATGATCAAAATTTTACTATTGCAGAGTTATTCACTTTTTACAGTTTAAGGTTATATTTGCCTTTAACAAGGTCTAGCACAGGAAGTATGATAGTTAACTTAATTTTGTTCTTTCCCTCGGAAAGCTGAGAAACTTTCGTAACCAATAGTGTCTTAACAACGTCGAATTATAGAGAATAAAAATCAGATGTGTTTTGAGAACTAAACTGCAATTTTCTCTCTGAAATATAAACATGGGGTTTGCTGTTAACCAAATTAACCGTTGAAGTCTACTCTACAAGTTGTTTCTTGACACCAAGCATCTAACTCTTTTTTTAGTTGCTATCCCACTTTAAAAGCAATTAGCTGCGCCTTCATTTAATGTTGTAAGATTCACAATTTTCTGCTTCACTGTGCTTACGTAGATGCATCGTTGATGTCTTGTACACAGCATGCACTGCATACTAGATCAATGCTTGAAACACAGTGGAGCAGAAAATTGTGAATCTTCAGTATTCATCACGATAACGTTCATCATGATAACGTCAGTAATGTTGGATTTAGTTTTTGATAGAGTTAATTCAGATTTAGACGCAATACGAGAAATTCTTGGTGCTTCTTCAACGACAACGATATATAACATCGCCAAATGTAAACAAAATTCTTTCGAGTGTTGTTAAAAATATTTTTCAAAAAATAAAAAACGAAAGTCACTGAACGAATTGATTCTACCTACAAACTCTGTAACCTTTGTAACTAAACATCCCTAAATACAGTGTTTAGTCCCACGTCATCACTTCATACATCCCTAGGGCTGTAAACCTTGTAGTATTTTGTTTATTTTTTAATTCAAAGGTTATCGAGAGC
This sequence comes from Wyeomyia smithii, assembly GCF_029784165.1. Taxonomy (NCBI): domain Eukaryota; kingdom Metazoa; phylum Arthropoda; class Insecta; order Diptera; family Culicidae; genus Wyeomyia; species Wyeomyia smithii. The sequence continues at coordinate 214,641,005 of NC_073695.1, forward strand.
TACCAAAGCATTTTATGCTAAGAAGAGGGCAGCAAAACAAATAATTCACAAAAATCTTCAGGAAGCGGTAAGCCAGCATGAAAAGCTACTGTTAGTAAGAGAACTTTCTCGAAATGACGTAGCATTCTCTGTATACCTGCCTTTCGTATAGCACCTTCTAAGGGTATGTCGAACAGCAAGTTGGAGAGCCCGTCCCCTAGGTTCAGACCATCCAACGTTACAAGATCGTCCGAAGATTCGCCCGCTGTCCTGGCGCCTGACCTGAAACTGTCGAGGGTCGCCTGTATCAGTTTAACCAGTTATGTATGGGAAACGAAGCTCAACGTTTCACTGAATCGTACGCTACCTTGAAGTCTAAAAGCTGTTAATGTGTCTGCGGGTTTTGTCCTCAAAATTTGTCGAAGATGTGAACAACTGGTTCGTTGTATATCGTTCTGCTCGAAATTCGAACTGGCATTGAGCTTAAGGTTAGTAAACGGGTGGGCAGTGCGTACCAGCAGTACACCCGTACTAGTTGGCATAAAATAGACCCCAGTGTGGTCCAAAGCAGAATGCCGCGTAACTACCTCTACGTGGTACCGACTGGGATACGAGCAACCAAATGAAGATCGGTGAACCGGTGGGAACTAGGTCGTATGCTGAAAGGGAAGGGGAAGCTGTTCTCTAGGACGGCAGCTCGCCTGAGCGTCTGTCCATGTTAAGGGCGGGTTGAAATAGCGCCTAATCTGGAGCGGACGGCTGAATTGTAAAATGCTGTGTCTTTCCAGCTACACCCAAGACAGCAGTCAGCATGCCGAAAAGTTGAAATACTACGAACAATTAAGAATTGAATACGGACCGGAACAATCGGCACGACCTAGGCATATTTATTTCTTATAAAGATGAGCCTTGGAAGCTCGGTGCATGGAACTGTAGATCGCTGAACGTCTCGGGTGACGACCAGATTCTGCTGGATCAGCTAGAACCCCGCCACTTTAACATCGTTGCGCTTCAGAAGCTTTTCCGGAAAGGAGAGAAGATACGGAGGATTTGTGGGCGTTGTCACAGTACTACCAGAGCGGCGGCACGACCAATGAGCTGGATACCAGCTTCATAGTGCTGGGCAGGATGCAGAGTCGTGTGATCAAGTGGCAGGCGATCAGCGACAGATTGTGTTTGTTGATAATAAAAGACCGGTTCTACAACTACACTATCCTCAATGTGCGCTTCCCTTACGAAGGAATACCCGATGTAGAGAAATAAGCGTTCTACGCACAGCTGGAGAAACTCTACGACAGTTGCTCGCGTAGAGACATCAAGAGATGAACACCCAGATCGGTAGGAAAGACATATACACGCCTGTACACCGTGACAAACGACAACGGCCAGCTATGTATCAACTTCGCAGCTTCCCGAGGAGTGATAGTCCGAAGTATCTTCTTTCTCCGAGAGGACATTCACGAAACCACCTGGAGATCTCATCGACGGCCGGTTGCAACCGCGGTGCGGATATTGGCTTGGACCACAACTTAGTTACGGTATCTTTGCGCTAAAAACTGTCGACCGTATTCCACACGCAACATCGGCGAACCCCGTGGCTCAACATCAAACAGTTCCGGGATCTCCAGACTGCGGAAGAATACGGGCAACAGCTCGAAGCGGTACTACCCACGGCGGAGGGGCCTGGTGCATCGCCTCTCGAAGACGGCTGGTGCAACATACGCACAGCTATCGGGGAGACCGCAACGACGATGAGAGGAGTGGAAAGACCGAGTGGTAGAAACGACTGGTGACGGAGAGTGCGAGGCAGCAGTGAATGAGAAGAACCGGACCTGGGCGATATACAATGGCAGATCAACGAGAGAGAACAAGTCCAATTACAAACGGACACGAAACCAAATGACCACGATTAATATTAATTTTAATCCCTACATTTAATTATTTCAACACTCTGACTTTATTAATATTAGTATTTTAACAAACATAAATATAATTACAATTAAACGCATGCCCAACCTAAACATAAAGAGTACTACCATTGAAAAACCGCTTCTGGAGCCTGTCTTCTCGTATTCTAATCAAATGTGAGGTCTTGAACCGTCCCGTGATTGGAAATTTTGAAAGGTTAATCGAACTTAATTCTCAAACCCGTTTTATGACATTGTATTTCAATCACATGTCCCAAAATATTAACCCTTCTTCGAATATTCCAAATCGTGTCGACTTATCAAATACTTCTGATTCTACTGTGTTTTTCGATACATCCATGATAGAAGAAACTCGTGGAATCCCGGATCATTTACGCGTGCAGCAGATCTCTAAAATTTTTTCCAATAAATATCGAAACATCAACTGCGACAATATGTACTACACTGACGGATCACTTCTTGATGGGTACACTGGCTTCGGTATCTTCAATAACAATTTAACCGTCTCCCATAAGCTCGATAATCCTGCTTCTGTTTACGTCGCAGAATTAGCTGCAATTCAGTACACCCTAGGGATTATCGAAAAAATGCCCACGGACCATTATTTCATCTTTACGGACAGTCTCAGTTCCATTGAGGCTCTCCGATCGATGAAAGATGTTAAGCACTCTCCGTATTTCCTGGGGAAAATACGGGAACATCTGAGTGCTTTATCCGAAAAATCGTATCAGATTACCTTAGCGTGGGTCCCTTCTCACTGCTCGATACCGGGTAATGAGAAAGCGGACTCTTTGGCTAAGGTGGGCGCAACAAACGGTGACATTTATGAAAGACCAATTGCCTTTAATGAATTTTTCGCATTTGTACGTCAGAATACGATCATCAGTTGGCAAAATTCTTGGACCAAGGAGGAACTGGGAAGGTGGTTACATTCCATAATCCTCAAGGTGTCGACGAACCCGTGGTTCAAGGGGTTGGATGTAGGTCGGGATTTCATTTGCGTGATGTCCCGGCTTATGTCCAATGATTATAGATTTGACGCGCATCTCCGTCGTGTTGGGCTCGGGGAAAGTGGTATCTGTGCCTGTGGTGAAGGTTATCACGACATAGAGCACGTTGTTTGGTCATGCCCTGTACACCGTGACGCCAGGTCTAAATTAATAGCTTCCCTGCAGGCCGAAAGTAGGCAGCCGGCTGCTCCTGTTCGTGATGTCTTGGCGAGCCGTGACCTATCCTACATGTCCCTTATATACGTTTTCCTGAAATCCATCCACGCCCCAGTTTAGTCCTATCCCCTTCCGCCTACATCCAACCAAACGACAAGAACACGTTAAGACCCCGGATCCGGAAACAGCAATCAGACCCGCACGACACTCTCAAGGCCCGATGGAAACAACCCAATATGCCAGTCCGTAATATCTTGGCCCAGCAGCGGAACAAATTTAATATGCTGCTTACCTATGGCAATGAAAATCATCAAATAGCAAACCTGTGCTTTTAATGCAAAATATTGTAGCTTTAAGTTAGATTTAGTTTCAGCTCGTAGTCGGCAGCGAGGATAAAAAATTTGCTTTTAGTTATTAAGATACTTTAGAAAGTAAGCTACCAGATATAATTGGCGCCGTTAAACATTGAATTGTATTTGTGCCGTGTCAAATAAACTATAGATGAAGAAAAAAAAAACCTAAACATAAACGAAAAACATAACATCGAGATCGTAACTCTTACACTACACTACGTATTCCCTTGCTTGCACTTTCCTATATGGGCTTTGTAGGGCAAGAGTTGCGCAACGGTAACAAAATGCAGTACGATAATAGTTTCGTTGCAGCAGTCCGGTAGAGCGAAGGGTTCGCTGTGAAGCCCGGAAGTTTTACATGGATAGCGTTTTCGGAGAGTCAGTTTCGTTGTTCATTAATTTGGCGATAAATACAGCCTGTCGAATTTTTCTTCGTCGTTCCAGTGTGTCAAGGCCGAGTAGACGACAACGGTCAGGATACGGTGGAAGATTTACAGGATCCCGCCAAGGTAGATCTCTCAATGCAAATCGCAGAAACCTTTTCTGTACACGTTCGATACGTAAACTCCACACTAGCTGATGAGGGCACCAAATTAGAGAAACATTCCCGATCAGAGGCCTTACCAACGAGCAATAAAGCGTTTTCAAGCAGTGGGGATCTTTGCAATCTCGAGCAATTTTTGTAATGAATCCTAACTGACGTATAGCTTTTGAGATAACAGCAGAGCGATGTAGATTAAAAGTGAGCTTCGCATCAAGTAGGATACCAAGGTCGTTAACTTGGTCCACTCTATTGATGGAATGCCCCATCGATTTGGTAGTTGAAAAGTATTGGACTACTTTTTCGGTGACACGTCATGACTTGACATTTGGGAACACTAAGGACCACCACTGACAGCAAAAGGAACCGGAATAAAAATGATAAGTCTTAGTTTAATTTTGTTTTTTTTTTTTTTATACGCATCCGAAAATTCGATAGAGGAACTCTGCCGTCCTGTAAGTAAGGGTGAGCCGGGCAATTAAGGCTCACAGCTTCAGATCGGTATGTATTTCTGGTAATAACCATAATGATTGCACTTTTAAATAGTCTTTATTTATATTGTTTTAATAATAAGATTATACTATTGTTTATTAGAAACCACGCTTCACGAAAAGTTTCGCTACTATGCATGTGTTAAAACAAAACACATCGAAATGGGTTGTTTCGATACATTTCTTTTTATTTTCGCGGTGTAAATTATTATATCTATTTTGAAACAAAAACAATAAAAAAATGAAATTTTAAAATAAATAGGATACTAGAAGAATTTAATTATACTCAGTGTTTATTATATGTAGAGAAAGGAAACACAACATATTGTGGTTGTTCACACAATTGATTTTGATTTTAAACATACGCTGTTTTTCACGAAATAATACACCCCAGCAACATTTAGTTCACCGTTTCATTCGCCCGCGTCCAATCGTGTCCGATCACTTTTATTGCTTTATTTGTTTACTCCCAGTTGTGCTGCACCACAATGCAGCGTCCATTACCGTTCACATTATTTGAGAAATCTTCACCTTTGGCGATTTGTCCAGTCCCGAACGGCTTTTCAAACATGCCGCATCGGGCGGTGCTTTACTGCTGCCTAGTGCCTAGCCTTACTCGGGGATAAATCTTTTCTTCTAGTTATATGCACGGAGAGAATCATTTCATCCGATCGTGGATATTGATGGCGGTTAAATGTGCTGCCTTTTTATGACGATAGCTCCAGAGGGAGAATCGAACGCAAAACTGTCCACTCTGGAATGCTTAGTGTTTGGCTATTTAGGTTCAAGGCAGAATGGTGAAAGTTACCCACTGGCGTGTCGTTAGTTGGTAATGTATTTTCACCAAGGGAGTCAGAAGTAGAGCAGTGCTGTACTTGGGATGACGGCAAGTAAGTTGTAATGAGAAAAATGTCGTTTGTCAAACAGATGATATGTATTTTTAGTTTCAAAAAAATTCGAGTATTTTATTTCGCAGGTAAACTTACGAACGCAACCCATAGAAATTGGTTCTTGTCATTCAGTCATCAATAGTAATTGATTTTCAGATTTATTTTTCCTCGATTTCACCACGGAAGTTACTTCGATTATTTAGTTTCTGTGAGCTCCTAAGAACTTTGCCAAAATGTTAACCATCTAGCATAATCTATTGATAATTTTATTTTATCGCTCTGGTGATTAATAATCCTCCGGCGAATATAGGAATGAACGCCGTTCTACAATGATAAGTCCCAAAGATGATAGACTACATTTATTATCATTTTTTAGCAGCAGAGTTGAAATAGTGACACTGTTTGTAAATGTGTGTCTGTGTTTGTGTGTATGTGTGTGCCTGTCAGCAGTTGAAGTGACATTTCGCAATCTTCTTTACTTTTCCAGTGCGCTCCAAAGATTATCACAGAGCTGTAAGTTTTCTGTTGGCACAAAAATGGAATGAAAGGGAAATATTGTCTGGAAAACAACCTACTTCTGCAGAATCATTTTCCACACTTTGATAGAGTTGTGAGCATCTTGACTAAAGTCTTGCTCCCCCTTTGTCTGCCTAGGGTATTTCCCTTTAGATAACAATGTATGCGCACAGAGAAGCAGCCTGCCAGTATTGTGTCACTGTAGAGCAGGGATTTTCTTCGCCTTCGTTGTTACTGCTATTATCGTTCTACAAAAGTTAAATTTTTTGCGATAGTAAGTATACACCGAAGGGAAAGTTTGGTTTTGGCGACTAGGACAGTTGACTGTTGTGTGGTGTCGTTAGATATAGAAGATAATTTATCATTTCCCAATGCCGGTGGCTGCCATCGAAGCATTATTCCACCAAGGGATACTTTCTTCCCGAAATTGGGGTACGATAAGCGGCAAAATGATGCGTATCGCGGCAACTTCCACGCGCCAGCTAACTGGCCAAAGTGAAAACTGTCGTTTGAAGCATAAAAAGAAGCATCGCAAGAAAAACAACAGACAGGCGCTTTCCTGCGAGGGAGATTTTCGGTTTCGCTCGTCAAGATAATAAAATAAATCAATTTTGATGTAATGGTGTTTTGTGTGCCGCCAAGTGAAAGTGAATTGTTGTTAGAACAGAAATTTTAATCAGCTAATTGGTGCGTTCGGTACTACACAAAGAATGACATTTTTCTTCGCCAATCAGGAATGAACAGGCTTCCCCCAGCAGTCTAGAGCAGCTCTTAGCGAATCTCTTTAATTTAATGGCTCACTTATGAAGATGTTTGTTCATTTGCATGATCCCTCTTCAAGTCGAAGTATGTAAGCAAGAGGACAGCGAGTGATCCTAGCGGCAACGACCGACAGTGCCCTATATGTGCCACGTATGCAAATGAGTTCCTTTTGCTGCAGCAACAGGAATAAAATCATAAAGTTAATTATATTTCCTTCTCGCACATGAATGCTTCCCAAGGGGGGAATGCCACTCCATCGTTCAGTAGTTGTGTCGCTGCTGAAGCTGCTGCTGCTACACGCATGAATTAGCTTTTATGATGGTCTGATTCATAACGTTAAATTTTATGTTCTGTGCTAATCGTTCCGGGACAGTTTACATGTTGCATGGTTACGTTCTTATCGGAGCGAGAAATTTAATAAAATGCAGATAAACGGACAGATTGCGGAAGACAAAGTCAATTCTGAAGTTGCAAGCATATTAAGGTAGAAAAAAAGAAAACAGTACGGGAATGAAAATAAGTAAAAGCAATGACTCGATATAGCGGCGTTAACTCAAACAATTTACCGGATCTTTAGCTTTCCATTTTACTAGAACGAGGATTTAAATACATATAGGTAAATGAACACATTATGAATTTATTACACTTTAATTTTCAATGAATGGTTAGGAAAAAATGATTTTGAAAAACTAGTGAAACAGTGATTACTGACTGAAACAGATGGTAAATTAACAATCTGGAAGGAGCGTCAAACATAGTTCACGCACTCACAAGTTCCTACCTCACACCTTCACGAGTCTTATTATTACACTAGACTCCCGGTTCAAACATGGACACAACTAGTTGGTATTGCCCGGGAAGTGTTGTCATCCGGCAATAACTAAGTGAAATAGTGCGACGCGATCATTGCCACGTAAATCATACTCCTGCGGTAGAGGAAATGCTTAGCCAACCCGAGCGTCTGTTCACCAAGATGGTGCGGCTCAAAACAGTGTCTGATCTTCATGTTAGGAGCAGCTGATCATCGTACTGGTGTCAGCGTGGGACGTGGGAGCAAATCGCCCTGCTTTACGATGAGCTACATATACGCAACTTGGGAGTCGTAGTGCTGCAGGAGCTTTGTTGGACAGGACAGAAGATATGGAAAAGCGGGCACCGGGCGGCTTCTTTCTACCAGATTTGTGGCACCACAAAGCACCAAAGTGCTGGTATTTTATTCGTTCTAAACGAAAGAAAAATGGATTACCAGCTTCCATGTTTCTCGGTGATTTGTCTGCTAGCATAGCTTCTTCTAAATGCGAATTATTTGCTGAACATTTTAAAGCCGCTTATTCGTTTTCAGTTGCCAGATCAGATTGACACTGCAATACGCGATACTACGCAGGAGAGTTTCGATTGTGGAGTTTTACAAGTGACAGAAGCGCACGTTTTGAGTGCAATTCGAAAGCTGAGCTCCACTTGTCCTGGGCCAGACGGGATCCCGCCATCTTTGTTGAAAAACTGCTCGAACGAACTGGTGGCGCCTCTTGTAAAGCTGTTCTTTCTCTGCAACAAGGATTGTTTTTTACTAGTTGGAAAAATTCATTGCTCACACCAATACACAAAAAAGGGGACAAGCTATATTTCTAGTGACCAACATCCTTCTAGGAAAGCTGGATAAACTGGAGCTCTCCGCCATGCTCGTGAGATTGTTTCGTTCGTACCTGACCGGCAGAATTGTATGTGTCAATCTTGGTTCGTCACATTCCGAGCTATTTACAACGTCTTCTGGAGTGCCCCAAGGAAGCAATCTGGGTCCACTTTTATTCTCAATGTTTATTATCGACGTTGCTACAATTTTACTGCGAGGTACACGACTCCTTTTCGCAGACGATGTAAAAATCTTTCGGATTATAGCCTGTCTTGAAGACTGTTTGGAACTCCAAAAGCTGCTTGATGCTTTCAGCGATTGGAGCAACCGTAATCTTCTTACCCTGTGTGTAGAAAAAATGTCATGTGATTACCTTCAGCAGAAAGCTTCAATCAATTAGCTTTCCATACAGTCTGGGCAACCTCTCCAGCGGGTAAGCCAAGTTAAAGATCTTGGCGTAATTTTGGATAGTCAAGTTACATTCCGGGCACACTACGAAGATGTCAAGGAAGGTCTGGATTGATCGCATGGAAGCTGTTCAGAAAAAAATCGTGCGTATGGCACTATGGCATCTTCCTTGGTATGACGCTACGAGGCTGCTCCTCTATGAGCACCGCTACATGTTATTGGGGATTGAGACGTTGGAGAGAAGAAGATCTAACGCACAAATTATCTGTGTTGCGAAAGTCCTGAAAAATAAAATTGATTCACCCGCTATTCTCGCGGAATTGAATCTCTACGCTCCAGAAAGGAATCTGCGGAGACGTCAGCTTTTGAACTTGGAGTCAAGGTATAGTCGGTACGGCCAGTATGATGCGATTAGGTTTATGTCTACGAGGTTCAACGAGGTTGCAGAACTGTTCGACTTTAACGAACCCATCAACACTTTTTACGTCACCTGCGGATTCACTAATAATTTATTGTTAATCTCTCTAGTTGTTAAATTTATTCATTAAGACAAAAGTTGTCAGATGAAATTTTTAAATATAACATAACATATAATATCAACGTGCACTGCCCACATGAAGGAAGACCCGCTAACGAGAAGCAAGCGTTATACGCGCAGCTGGAGCAGGTCTACGATAGCTGCCCGCGACGGGACGTGAACCTCGTCATTGGGAACACGAATGCTAAGGTAGGACCGGAGGCATGGTGCAGACCGGTAATCGAGCCCGATAGTCTGCACGCCGTGTCTAATGATAACGGTCATTGGTGCGTGAACATTGCAGCCTCCCGGGGTATGGTAATCCGCAAAGATATCCACAAATCCACCTGAAGATCACCCGACCAACAGGTAGAGCATCAAATCGACCACGTTCTAATCGACGGCAGGTTCTTCTCCAACATTATCGGCGTTCGCCCTTACCGTAGTGCGAATATAGATTCGGACCACTACCTAGTAGCTGTGTGCATGCGCTCAAATATTGAGCAACTGCAGGACGCCAGGGTTGAACAGGAATACGCGCAGCAGCTGGAGGCAGCGTTACCCTCGGAAGAGCAGCTTGGCGCAGCTACCCTCGAAAATGGCTGGAGGAGCATCCGATCCGCCATAGGTAGCACTACTGTAGCGCTACTAAGAAATACAGGGGCTCTGAATCATAGAAACGACTGGTTAGACGGTGAATGCAAACAGGTAGTCGAGGAAATGAACGCAGCACGGTCGAAAATGCTGCAACACCGTACGAGAGCGAACGTGGAACGCTGCCGACAGGTACGGAACAGCTAAGACCCAGTCCTCCGAAGGAAGAACCGCCAGCAAGAGGACCGGAATCGCGCAGCGATGAAAGAGCTGTACCAAGCTAACGACACTCGGTAGTTCTACGAGAAGCTGAATAGCTCCCATTAAGGCTACGTGCCGCAAGCCGATATGTGCAGGAGGTTGGACGGCAACCTCCTTACGGACGTGAGGTGATCGAAAGGTGGAAGCAGCTCTTCGTTGAGCATCTGAACGGTGTTGCAGTTGACCGAATTCCCAGCGAGCTATTGAAATAGGGTAGAGAAACACTGGTTAGAGCCCCAGTGCACGGCCATTACACGGTCGTTGTGTGCCCCATCTACAAAAAGGGCGACAAGCTAGAGTGCTGCACTGTTCGCCGCCTACAGGGTACTCTATCTGGGAGACGAATATCACCATTTGCGAAGCAATTCGTGGGGCACTACCAGGCGGGGTTTAAGGGTGCCCGCGCCACTACGCACCAGATATTCGCGGTTCGCCCGGTTATGCAGAAATGTCGCGAATACAACGTGCCCACACACCACTCATTCATCGATTTTAAATCAGCATACGACACAATCGATCGAGACCAGCTATGGCAAATTATGCACGACTACGGATTTCCGGACATCGGACTAAAGGCCGAAGTGAAACGGATGGACTGGTTATCAATACATCGAAGACGAAGTACCTGAAAGGAAGGGGTTCACGAGAAGACAGCGCTAACCTCCCACCTCGAGTTCAAGTTGGTGGTGATGGAATGGAGATGGTCGATGAGTTTGTGTATTTGGGCTCACTGGTAGCTGCCGATGACGATACCAGCAGAGAAATTCATCAGCGTGTTATGGCAGGAAATCTTGCATACTTTGGTCTCCAGAGGACGCTCCGATCATGCAGAATTTGTCGCCGCACCAAGTTAACCATCTACAAGACGCTGATCAGACCGGTAGTCCTCTACGGGCATGAGACATGGACTATGCGTGTGGAAGATCAATGCACCGTTGCGGTCTTCGAGCGGAAGGTTTCGCGTACCATCTTCGGTGGACTGCAGATGGAGAATGGAACGTGGAGAAGGCGAATGAATCACGAACTGCAGGAGCTGCCTGGGGAGCCATCTATCGTCCACATCGCTCAGATTAGCAGTTTATTGTGGGCAGGGCATGTCGTAAGGATGTCGGACGACAGCCCGGTAAAGGTGGTTCTTGAGACCAGCCCGTCAGGGACGAGACGGAGAGGTGCACAGCGGGTAAGGTGGATCAATCAGGTGGAAGACGACTCACGACCCTACCCAAACTGTAGAGATGGCGAACTGCAGCCATGGACCGAGTGGAATGGAGACGACTCTTTCGTACAGCAAAGGCCACGCCACGGCTTGGGACTGTTTGGTGGGGTAAAGGGTTTTAAGTAACAAATCTCTTACAAAGGGGAAAATTCTTAGTTATTGCTCTTAAAGCAACAAGGAAAAACTTTGCGTGTAGTGTACCAGAATCTGTTAATCAATCGTTGAGTACCTATTACCTAATTTGTAGTTTATTTAAGACTATCGAGTTGAGTAAAAAAAACTCAATTTTGGGTTGAAATTACTAATTTTTGCAGAAATTAGTCAGTAGAAGCTATTTAGTTTTGGTAGAAATTTCCTCACTCATATGTTATGACTTCCTAATTTGTACTACCATTGACATGTAAAACAAGCTAGCTATTTTTGTTAATAATCATGATCTGTAACCAGGACCGGCGTTACATTATTTTCCCGGGTGGGTAGTAAGGAATAGAGAAGTTTCATGGGTGACAAAAGCGTAGCCGGGGGGAGAACATAATTTTACGAAAAATCGACAGTACATCAACAATAGGTGCCAATGGAATGTTTAAGAGAAATTAGATATTTAAATTTCGTTCAGTAGTAATGTTTCCCATGAATTTCCCATTGAAGGTAATATAGGCTCATTTGCTAAAGCCATGGTGGACGAAAACATGCGTTTAGGCATGTTTATGAGTTCTTTCTTCGTTTTATTTATCCATTCCTCCTCAACTTTCGCGTCAAAATTGTGGGAATAGGTCTTACGCTTCTGGTTTGCCCAGAAACTCTGGATGGGACACAGCTGGGGAACGTTAGGTGGGTTGGCCGACCTGGGTACCGCATCGATTTTCAGCCGCTTCATATCCTCCAACGATTGCTTCGAGTAGTGGGCCGACACCAGATCCGGCCAGAGCATCGCGTCTTCGTTCCTATGGTATTTCTTGATGAACGATGCAACTTCCAGCAGGCACTTCGTACTATAAATTTCCCCGTTCACGGACAGTACGGAGCTTCTCGCTGATTGTCAGCCACAGCAACACCTTTTTTGGGTGTGTGAAATGAATTTCACCTCAAAGGTCACTTCCTTCGTGGGAAAAGTAAAATACGGAGTGCCTTGCCAGTCGTTGTCATTCAGGGTGAGATAGGTCTCGGCGTCGACCACCATCACGTCGCGATTCGCCGGAAAAATCGACTCGACCATTTTATTCAGACGTTAACACTGCCTGCAGCTCCGAGACCAATGGCGAGACTGCCGCTCTATGATGTGTTCGCCAGGTACTTTCCCACTGTTTGGCCGGTTGAACCGACCTCCCGATCAAGCGCACGCAGCGATGTAGCCACTTTCTCCTCGGTCTTCCTCTTCAGCATTTTTTGGAGGTTCTTGTCGCTCAGAGTCGTCAGCCGTCCAGAACCGGTCTTTCTTTCGATGCTCTGATTGTAGTCCTACAGTGCTAAGATGTTGTAGATACCGGAACGAGCGTAACCGACGTCCCTTTTCCGTACGATATCTGTTTTCAACACGGCGAGGTAACACTTCTGAATGAAGTAGCTTCACTGTTTCCACCATTACGGTTAGAGTTCATGTCATTTTTTTACTGCTGACTCATGGATTACTATGATTGATGCCGCTTGGGTAGTTTCGTCAATGCGTGTAAAGGTAAACTCATGAAAAATCAGCATTTTTCTGAGCATTTTTTTTTAATGCAAACATCAGGGCTCAACAATTTTGTATTCCCGAAAAAAGTCTCCATCCAAAATTTGAGCTTAATCGAATTTCTGATAAAGTTTCACTTAAAGTCGTGAGAGTATTACATTTTTGACCAACTTAAAAATGCACAAGAGTAGTTCTTGAATTTTCCGAAATCGATTTTTTTTGATAGCAAATCTCTTAGAAATGCATGTAATGTCGATATCTGATGTTGTTTCATAAAAATTTGTTTTAATAACAAAAAATTGAATTTCAGGTATATGGAAACTTTTGCGTTGAGAGACTCGAGCTACACCAGAACACACAAGAGACATTCCCAGCTCGGACATTTCTTTCATCGATCAAAAAACTGTAACTTTGAGGCTCTACTTTCCGAAGTCCGATTGAGCTCAAATTTGGCATGGGGATTTTCTACGAGAAAACAAAACTTTAGAACTCTATCGTAAATATAACTCTCTATCGTAAATGAAACAATTAGAAAAAATGTCCTTTTGTCTGAGAAAAGTTACGTAAATCTGTAGATTTATAACCTCTCGCTCAACGATATCCATAAAAAAATCTGTCGCTCGCAAAATTACATTTTTTTTTGGTTTTGTCCGATAGTTCCGTATGGGTAAGTACCCACATGGATATTTTCCGAGTGGGTACTACTGCCCATACTACCCACATGAAACCCCGGCCCTGTCTGTCACAAACAATCAAACATTCCCCTGAGAGCACAGTGGAATTCATGGTTAAAATTTTCAATTGCTGCTTTAAAATAGCATATTCTCCCAAACTATGGAAAAATGCTTCAGAAAATTACTTTGATTTTAAAGTCGGATAAGAATCCTGCTGAGGTTTCTGATAGATTTCCTGTCAGAGCAGGTGTGCCTCAAGGTTAAGTCTTGGGTCCAGTTTTGTACAACATGTTTACTTCAGATGTTCCTGATCTGCCTCTTGTGTATCAAAGTCATTGTTCTGCGATGACACAAGCATTTCTGTAAAAAGAAAAAGTATTCGTGTTATATGCAGTCGATTGCAGAAAAGTTTAGATTTTTTTTTCCTACTTGCAAAAGTGGAAAATCACTCCCAATGCACACTAGGAAAAAATGAACCCAAATTCCCACTAATTACAAGCCGCTAGACTGGCAACCTGAAATATAGCATTTCTTATGTAAAATTGGTCGACAAAACGATTGGTGATGGTTTAATTTCGGGAAGGGTACGGGAAATAGTCTATTTTGCCCCTTTTCACCATATTTTTGCGTATTTTTGGAAATATAGACCCTTTCCCGTGCCCTGCACAGAATGAAAATATCACTAATCGATTTATTGACCAATTTTACATAAGCAATATTTCAGGCTGCCAGCCCAGCGGCTTCTAGTTAGTGGGAATTTGGGTTCAGTGTCAAGTCTGTAGAGTTACTCCAAGGAAGCATCCTGAGTACAAATTCAATGAACCGCGATTGAATTCCTTCGATTCTAGTGGTCCAAAAGTTTGTGTAGGCGCTCCAAATGATTGAAGCGGTATCATATACGGAACTCATAAGGGCAGAGAACAGCGTTGGCAAGCAGTAGGGATCACGAAAATGTCTGGCAGCTCTAATGATGAATCTTAGGTTTCTATTTGCTCTAGCAACAATATTTGAGTACTGGTCTCTAAACGACAGCTGCGTGTCTAATAAAACGCCAAGGTTTTTAACAACTTCAACTCCGACGACCGGACATCCGTCGATTTCGTAAACCCACTCAATGGCAGATTTTGTGCTAGTTGATTCCACACACATTATTTTTCGAACATTTTAATTAGCCTATGTAGTTCAAAGCAGTCTTCTTTTGATTTGACGATGACGAAGGTTTCAAGATCATCAACATACGCATATTTACAGTCAGGAAGTAGAACTAGACAGAGATCGTTGAAAAAGATCGAATATGCGTAAAAATAAAAAGTGACTTAAGTATTGAAATTACTATTTCCAGTTGAATTTTACCGATTACAAACACTGTATACTACGATATTGCTCAGTACATCTATGGTGTGGTATCAAATCTAAGTACAGGATGCGGCGATGATTTAATTGGAACCAGGATTTATCCGCACATGGAGTGGATGGAAGGTATTGTTTTGAATCGCACCAACGAACGATTAGTATTATCTCCGTGATAAACTATCAACTACAATGACACCAGCACCATCAGAGTCAGCCTCCTTCTGTCTTCTTCAATGCATAAAGTTGCTGCCACTACTAACTTTGATTAATTAATCAATCCAGTATCCGCTCGGCACACCTTTGCGAATCTGCTCGAGCTGAATTATTAAACAAATTCGCTGCAGCTGCATCCCCGTAGAGAGCCCAAGTGCCCGGCGGCATTCGAGGATGTTACGCCGTGTTAGTCACTTTGAACACCTTCAAGGGCGGATTTGTATGCCCTTTCGGTGCACAGCAGAGAGTTCCACACCAACGTAATTGCACTGCAGGTCTACTCCCTAGCAGGTGAGTTATGGGTGGCAGGAATTAATTTAGATCTCGGCTTTTTTTCCAGCCGATTGCCTTCTACTTCCGGTGTCGTTTCGCTGGAGCGGAGGCGCAGAAAATTAGGACATTTTATGGAAATCCTTTTCATTGGAGGAATATCATTTCGAAGATGCGAGTGCACTGCTTTTCATTGCAATGGCGGTTTGATACTGGGAAGTGAAGTGGTCACAATTGAAGGGTTGTGTTGAATGTTAGGTTCATTTCATCAGTAGGGGAACAACGGGCAAGACGGTCACCCTAAGGAAATTATTCATTATTCTGCTCAAAACACAACATTTCAAGCAACGATATTCATAATATTCGACATTGACTAGTGCTTTTCATAGAATAATGCAAATTTTTCCTTTTCAGAGTGATTTTATATTAGTTTTCACTAAAATAAAAACAATCTTGAAAAACCACTATTTCACAACGTGCATATGAAACGGACCGACTGTGCTGGTAAGACAGACCTTTGAAAGACTATAGCAAATTTCTTTTCTATACGGGACGACGCGCTGCGCAAAAAAGCACGTGTTTGAAGCTTACCGTCGGCTGCGCCGATGGAATCATTCACATCATTTACATGTAGTATATTTACAGCTTTTAACAATGTTTTTAATGATGATTTTTGTTTCAAATGAGAGTTAAAGACTTTAAGTCTCATATCGCATGCTAAGAATGCTGCAAAAAAGAATAATGAATGGTGCTATTGTCGTTTTCTCAGACTGCCCATTTCGCTAACACAACATCCGACCGTCTTGCGCAAGAGGCAAACATTTTTTTGGATCGATGTGATTTCCAAAAAAATAATATTTTCACTGAACTATCCTCACCCACGTGTCTCAAATATGCTCAATTATTCCAATGTCATTGAAAACTATATTTTTCTGAAGTTTTACCGAAGCAGAAGCTTAAATTCAACACGGCCAAAACTACATCACATTGCTTTGCTGTTGTTGTATTTTGATGATTTCTCAAATAACTAACTATTGTTTCAATCTACATAATATCTCGAAACTCCCAGGATCCTATTGGTATGTAACTGGCATAACTGATTTGTGTTAATTTTAATGGTTTATATAGAAATGAGCAACGGTTCATCTTGCTCGCCCTGTCCGTGTTGCCCGTTGTTCCCCTATCTTGTCACGTTATATGAGAGTTAAAAAAAAACAGACGAAAAACTTTGCTTTAATTGGAAAAAATCGAACAATGCACTCCACAGTGTCACACTTCTCGACGACACTGCTATATGGTGTATCCTGTCAGAACAGTGAATTTGCGGTTTCTACTATGCTGCTGGCACAAAGAGCAAGGACAATCGCGCATTTTGTAACACCCTGGGCAAAAGAACATTCCTTGCAGTGAAGGTTGCATCAGCGCGGGTTGATGTGGTACATTGAGAGGATTTCAATTACGAAGCGGATATGGAACCAAACAAATTCCGACAAATTCCTTGATGACTGAAACGCACTGAGATAAACTTTTCCTCCTTAGATGCTGTTAGTGTGGTAATGTTGCAAATAGTTTGAATGATATGATGCTGTGATTTGGTAATCAACCGTTTGCAGTTTAATTGGAAAGTTAGTATTCTGCAGTATAAATTAATAGATTGATTAAAATGTTTAAAAAAAATCACGGAAATTCTTTACTTTTCGACCTCTCGGAGTAGGGTCCCCCCTTAAGATATGTTTTAAAAACACTTCGGTGCGAACTTTTGACTCCTATTACTCTAATGTATAAATAACAAAACTTAAGCGTTCAAACCAGTGTATAATATTCCAGAAGAATGCACGTAGTTCCATAAAAAGAATTCACGTGATTACCGAAAACATTCACTTTTGCGATGCACTCAAAACCAATTCAATTATCCATCGTATCTTAGTAACGTCGGGCAAACCATCATCAGCGAGCGCTTAATTAGAGGTCGCAGTGTCAGAAAAACGAGCGCACGATAATAAACTTTCCCCGTAACGAGATGGAAAGTTCCAAATTGACAAAATTCACCGTTTAAGCAGCGAAAAGTTTGCTAATAAAGTGAACGTAATTTGGCATGCTTGCAGGGAAAAAAGGTCTTTATTCTCAACAAACTTTGCTCCTCGAGGCATCCTCGTGCTAAGCGTACCCATGTCTAGCCTTGCGAAAAAGACTGGTATCGTTACCGTCTTCCGCTCCACACATGGCCATATCTTTAATAAATGATTCATATGACATTTTTTTAATTTTCCCTAATGTACCGACACGGGGAAAAGTCGGTATCACACGCAACGGCCCGTTTCCTCGCCTCCGGTCTGGTTGTGTAATATGTCGAAATTATGTTGTTCTTCAACAAATATAAACACATATGAAATATACCGGGAAGAGATAGTGAAGCCAGTCTGGAGCGCTCCTGCCAGTTAGTCAGCAAAGTTCCTTTTATTTTTTTCGGCAAAGAGGGCGGAAGAAAATTCGCTATAAAGAAAAATAAAATATAAAACGTTTCCTTCGCAAATATGTTACAGGATTTGATTTTGTCTCTGTTTCGCCTCACCAGGATGTCGTACTTTCTTGCTTTCTCTCGCCCTAGGGTGGAGCGGCACTCCGGACGTTTTTTTTCCTGAGTTGTGTTGTCTGTAAAATGATATCTGGAAACCGATTACATGACAACGACACAGAGCGATGTGTGTAGGCAGTGCGAAGAAATTTCACCCCCCCCCCCCCAAGTTTACGAGCCAAACGTGACTGCAGGGCGTCCCATTCACGTATATAACTTTTACGCCGCTAGTGTCGGGCTGAGGGACCTTTCGGTGGAACAGAGACCTTTGGATTTTATAGGGCTGCGTTGTTCGTTCACTACACGTTTTGTTCGATGTAGGTGGATTTTGAGTATGATTTCGCAGCGCTGAAATTGAGTCACTCGTGTACCAATCATGCGCCTATTATTGACTGAGAAACAGGCAATTTGCAAGACTTTTCGCGGGAATAAATAGATAAAAAAAAGTTTGCTGCGCGGAAGCACTTCTGTGCTACGCATTTTTTCACAAGCTTGACAAGGAAGAGAAAGTTTCTTTTTTATTCACATTTTGGCGCATCGGACAAGTTTTAGGCAGTAAATCAGTTCACCAGCCGCAGCAGCCGCAGTTTGCCCTCCGCACGTAGTATAAAGTGGTATAAATATAACAATCGGCAGAATGCAACGGAAGCGGTTGAGGGTTGCGCCGATACATGTTTCGACGGTTAGCTGACTTCGCTGCGACAAAGAATGGCAAGCAGTGAGTTTGTTAGTGATGCAGTTCCCTGCTCAATTATGTTGATTGGATTACTTCTGAACGAGTTTCGCTGGTAGCAAACTGGGTCGAATTAATCAACTTTTATTGCTATTTCGAATCATGGTGAAACTTTGCGAATGCAAGTTTGTTCGTAACGCGAAGTGAATTGAAGGGTTCTGTTAGAATAGATGTGGTTTCTTGAGGGTTTCAAATGTTGTACGCGAAACAACCATGCAGGATTTTAAATAACCCTTTAAATTGGTTTGATGGGGCAACACGTTACTCTTATGCGTGCATCCTATGCTTCATCTTTCAATCAAACAAAATATATTAATTGCAACGCGAATCAAATAATTCGAATAAAAACAAGCTCGATCAAAATCGTCTTCGATTCAAATTTATTTATCATAAGCCGCTGGATCTCTTAGCTGGTCTCGAGGTACGATGCAGGCCCAACAAGTCAGTCGTCGTATGTTCGAGTCCCGGCTAGGATCGTAGCGCTAGCCCCGCAAATATCACTTAACAGTCGGCTGCGAAGTCTGTGTATAGTAAAACGAAAGGTCGAGCTCCGATACAGAATGTAGCACCAAGGCTTTGCTTTAAGCCGCTAGATTATATTTTCTATAAACCTTGTTTTGGAACTAATAGTCAAGTGTGTTTTGCTTGCTTTCCATACAGGTAGGTTCCGTTGTAGGCATGTTCCGTTTTTGGCACGTTCCGCTTTCGGCACGTTTCGATTTTGGCAACTTTTGGTTTCTTTTTTGGCAGCACAATTTTTTTTCTAAGTCTTTCTAATGTTTTACTGATTGGCGACTGAAAACTAATCCTCATTGTTCTTTTTAAGTGTAAAAACTCACCATATTTGCCACATATTGGGCCAACTCGACTGAGGGACTGGCTAAATTCTCTGAGAATTTAATGAACATTTGAGAGTGTGTAGGCTCTACTACACCAGGAATCTTTGCAATTTTTTTTATTGAAAATTCCTATTTTTTTATTAAAGTTAAACCTATTTTCCATATATCCATATATCTAAATACTTCTAGAGAATTGTCAAAGCATTAAGGGGCCATCCACATACCACGTGGACACATTTTTAACGTTTTTCACCCCCCCCTCCTCCCCCTCCGTGGACAACTGCCCATATAAATTCTAAAAAAATTGTGTGAACCGTGGACATTAGCCAATCCCCCCCCCCCCAAAGCTGTCCACGTGGTATGTGGATGGCCTCTAAATAAATAAAATTTGAAATCGTACACTGAGCAATTTACTTTGAAAACAAAGAGTGATTTGAAAACCAGTTTATCTCAGATTTTTTTCGACCCTAATTGTTGAAAGTAAAATACCGTTTTTCGAAATATTTTTAGTGAAAAAGCTTCAAAATATTGCATGAACAATGACATTTATTGTCCTATGACTTACATTTTAAGTTGTAAAGTATGCAATTTAAGATTACCCTCGTACCGTGGAACATTCGGATAAATGCATTCGGTCATAAATTACTTGAAAAGAATGTTTTAATCCTTTGTTACGCCTTGAGTGATCAGTTGCATTCTCAGTTGTAAGACAAAATTAAAGACACTTCAGGGTGAATCTAATGTCAAATAGCTATTTGATTGTTGTTTTCGAATATTTAAAATGATAAAAAAACGAAAAAAATTTCAGAAAAAAATATTCCGTTTTTGGCATTGTTCCAGATTTGGCAACTGAAAATCGTGAAGCATGTTGCCAAAAACGAAACCTATACTTGCTTGTTTATGGCAAAAAAATCGCCTGCGAAGAATGTGAATTTTGATTTTTTGCTTATAGATACTAGTAATTTATATTTTATGTCAAAACGCATGTGGATCGTGATAAAAAACTAATAGATAATTGGGTTTGATAAATTAGCTTACTTGCAAAAAAATCTTCATCCTCGCGAGCGGCCTACCGGCAGTTAACAGGGACATTCGGCATGGCGGACGCAAATATGCGTGTAGGTATCTTTTTGAGTTCTTTTTTAATTTTGTTCATAAATTCCTCCTCAGTTTTCGCGGCAGAATTGTTGGAGCAGATTTTACGCTTCAGGTTTGCCAAGAAATTATCGATGAGACTTCGCTAGGAAACGTTGGGCGGGTTCGTCGATAATAAGCTGCTCTATCTCGTCCAACGATGTCAGATTCGGCCAGAATATCGCGTCTTCACTCTTATGGTATTTCTTGATGAATGACGCAACTACCGGCAGGCACTGCGTACTATAAATTTCCATGTTCACGGCCAATCCGAAGCGAAAGCTTTGACATCCCCTTCTCGCTGATAATCACTTTCTTCGTGGGGGAAGTAAAATACGAAGTGCCCTGCCAGTCGTTGCCATCCACGGTGAGATAGATCATGTCGTCCAACACTACCGCCACGCCGTGATTCGCCGGGAAAACCGACTTGTACTTGTAACCGACTCGGCTTACCGGCCGACCTCCTAAAGTCGGAAATAAGCGACTGTATATTGCAATTCACCAAATGAAGTTGAGGGTATGATTTGATGAGAAACTACTTCTGGACCGGTGTGAAGGATTTATATGTCCTACATTTAACCCTCTCCCCGCGATGAGAAATCCATTTTTACCGCGAAAAATACCACCAAACCCTTACACAACTACATGTACAATTGGCACTAACTGTACATCATATTAATCTGTTCACTAAAGGTATTTAACAGCTTCACCGTTCAAAACTTCAAGTAAAACTGTTGAACTGTATTCAAAGTTTAGATGTCTGGTGATGGGTGGAACGGGTTAAGGTGGAACATAGGCTGTAGCAACTATCGAGACATAAACCCTCTCAATTCCGCATTTAAAATTTTCTCCCGTACCCCGTTCCATAGACTAAGGCAGTTGCAGGAAACATTCGTTGGCGAATACCAGAGGGGTTTTCTAGGGGGATGATCCACAAATAAACAGATGCTCACCTTTAGACAGATCCTCGAGAAGTTTCGAGGACACAACTTGCAGACACTGTTTATAGATTTTAAGACGTCGTACGATTCAGTAAAACTTAACGTGCTGTGGCAGATCATGCTTAACATTGTTTCCCAACAGAACTGAAAAAGTTGATACTTGTGACCAGTGGCATAGCCAGGGAGGGGTTTTAGGGTTCAAACTTCCTCAAGGCTTTTGATTTGATGTTTTGACGTTGGACTAACGTCTATATCGAAGTTAGGTACCTGAATTTGAAAATCTAGTAATTCAACCGGGGAAAACCAGGGAAAA
Source organism: Wyeomyia smithii (assembly GCF_029784165.1). Classification (NCBI taxonomy): domain Eukaryota; kingdom Metazoa; phylum Arthropoda; class Insecta; order Diptera; family Culicidae; genus Wyeomyia; species Wyeomyia smithii. The sequence goes on from NC_073695.1 coordinate 214,662,971, forward strand.
GTGGTCAGGTTTTGAGCGCTTATATATCAGTCATTTCTTTTCAGAATTTCGAGGTTTTGGCATCAACCGATCAGAAATTCTTTTACGGTTGAATTTATGTAACAAAAATAACCTATTGTTCGAGATACACTATTGAAAAATTGATAAATCACATCGATTGACTGAATCATACCGAGCAACCAATCACCACCTCTCTTCACAAGCACAGTCGACACTAACGGATACAACCGATCTGACTTTGTAAACAGTCTCACAGCTTTCAACCAATAACGAGCACGCTTTCGGTAGCTGCAACAGGTGTTTCAACACCGTTTTAAAATGCTTCTTTTATCATTACCACTGAAGAGATTCTAAACACCAATGGCTTGATTGATAGGGGAAATATTGCGCAAGATTGTCATATAATAATTTAAATATGTTTTCGATACTAAACTAGTTAAAAGTTGTGTTAAAAGTCGTGCACATTCAACCAATCACAAGCTCGCTTCTTGTTTGCTCGCGGATGGATTTTTGCTTTGGGCTATATAATAGCCTGTGTCGTCTCATAGCAGTCATCAGTTAACAAGTGATAGGCCACCAGGCCGGTCTTGTATAATCAGCAGCGGTGGCTGATTCCAGCGGCCAAACTGAGCTGCAGCAGAACCAGAGCGGTGGTATCAGGCAGCAGCGGCGGAGGTAGTGGGAAGCTGCATTTCTTCATTCAGTTCGGTGCTCCTTCGATCTGAGTTGGACCCCACCAGCGGTAATCCAATTCAGATATCGTTGGGTGAAAACGTTGGGTGTGTGTGCAGTGTGCACATATAGCGTATGTGCATCTGTATTGCTATGACATTTGCGATGATAGGGATGGCGCTGTTGCGTGTGTATGGCTAGCTATAGCGTGTGTAAGACACTAGCATGTGTAGCATATTATGGCTATTGCGTGTATATCGTCAGCGTGTGTACGGATAGTTATAGCTTGTGTGTGGATAGCTGCTGCGTGTGTAATGATTAGTTATAGCGTATGTATGGATAGTAATAGCACATGGTTGGATAGCTTATGCGTGTGTATAGATAGTTGTATCGGATGTATGGAAAGGAATAGCGTGTGTATGGATAGCTATAGCTACAGCGTGTGTATGAATAGTTTTAACGCGTGTTTAGATAGTTATAGCATGTGTGTGAATAACTATAGCGGGTGTTTATCGAAGATTATTATTGTCATTGAAAATATTAAAACGTCTTTACGAACACAGTTGTGAATTTGATTTTACAGCAGCGATTTTAACTTCTTCAGCCAGTCTTTATTCATCGAGGAAAAATTACTACCTATGAATGATCAACACTTATTTACTAGAAATTTGATTTAGATCAAAACGGGTTCTTTTGAGTATCATAAGTTATTGGTAAAAAGAGTTGCAAGTTTTCTCAATGAGCATTCATTAAATTTTCGTTTTTGTTTCTCGGTGCGCGGTTTTGATTTTGTTTCTCGCACACAGAGAAAGAAACAAACTTGTCGCTATCGTGAAAAATAACAAAACAATTAGAAATGCTCTAAATCACAACTGAAGAAGTTAAGATATTTTCCTGTCACTCGCCCAAACCTTGATAACAACTACCGAAAAACGTGTGATTGAGCTCTTGCTATATTGAGTTATTGAACCAAACGTTTTTTTTTTTGCAAATACATGAAGTTATATGCTGGGCTGGAACTAACCTAGCATGAGTTTTATCGATTAAATGTCAAACAATTTTCAAATTTAAAATTTTCGGTTGAATCGTTCTGGGCTCCAATTTCAGATAGTTTCGTAAAGTTTGCTTTTTGCTTAGATAGGAAAATTTTACCAATTCGCTCAATTAAATGATTGTCTTGGTAGTGCAGCAAACAAAGGGTTGTTTCGAATATGTATGAAATGACAGCGATTAAATAAAAGATATCCATTCTTTTAGTATATATTATTATTTATAACGTTTTAACGTCTCAGCATCCAGAAATGCACTGTTAGATAAAATTGCAGCAAATACTAGAGTTGCAATTCTCTCTATTATTTGTTTTAATGGAATATAAGAATACCGTAGTCCAACGTCATGCGGTCGTGTCTTGAATACCACCCTCCTACTTTTTTTTTCAATAACAGGGTTTAGCATAATTGTTTATTAGGTTGCCAATGGAATTTTTGGAAAGAAATGATCTTCGAATTTCAGTAAGGTTCAAAAGTTTCGTCTGTTCGAAAAAAAAACCCCATGCAAGATATCAGCTCAATCGAACTTTGGGATGTGGAGCCTCAAAATGGTTGAACTTTCATCTTTATGACCGATGAAAAAATCTACATAAATTGTCGGTACAAAATTATCGCAATCGATTTGTTTACAAACAAATGTCTTAGTAACGCATGAAACTTCAAGGTCTGGTGTTGTCCTGAGGAAAATTTTAAAAAAGAAACGACTTACCACGTTCCGACTTGAAGCTTTTTGATTTTAAAAATGCTCCTTGTCGTTTTGTAGCTTTTTTATTTTTGGCTTTGAAAATTTCATCGCTATTTTATTTTTGTTGTTGCCTACTGTTTGCTTGTTGCCTACTATGCAGCCATATGGTCGCCGTTGTTTCTCCATCGGTAAATAAGGTGTCTAGTATCAGCACTTTAGAAGGAAGTCGGGAAAATACACTGTTTTAGACAATGAAACAGAAGGTTCGATCGTCTGACTATCTGTGGAAATCTTTCATGTTTTTCGTTTTCCCCTATTCTCTTTCTTCAAGATTAGGTTGCTTTCTCCCTATCTCTCTCAACTTGCTTCTCACTGCAAAGTCTCCCAGACAGAATTTTTGGGTACGCCACTGCTAGTGACTCTTGACGGCTTTACATCATGCGCCAGGGCAGCTGTTGATTTTTCGGACGCGGTTGTGAAGTTAAAGAGCAAGGGAACTGCCGTTCGAACTTGCAGTTCAACATAGCCTTATAAGCATCGATACGAAGGACAGGTATGCAGGAAAGCGGCATCATCATCACGAATCATTCGGTATTAATCGTAGAGTTGTGGAGGAGGCGGAGGAGAAGGATGAGGATACTTTCGAAGTAGTTGATGAACTTAGTACACTCGTGACGTGTGATAATGAAGTGTGTCACTAGGAGAAGAGAAGGATTGCGACAGCTACAAGGCTTATTGATGATTGCGTGGCTACCTTAGGACCAGCAGCCTACGAAATTTGTACGAAATTTGCACTTTACAGGAATCCGAACCTCTCGGTGGCGCTCTACGGACATGAATTGTGGGCGTGAAACGGGGCCGATCGGCAAGCGCTTGGGGTTTCCGAATGTAGAATCTTGCGTTCGGTGCCAAACTAGAAAGAAATTAATGTAAGTAGGGTAACGAACGGCTTCGGTGGTGGCTTTCTTCGACAGGTTTTCTGCGGCAATCTTATGCAGAAGCCTGCCGAAGAAAACCACTTCCGAAGCCGTTCGCTACCCTAGTAGCGTTATGTTTTCTAATGTTCTAATAATGTTTTAAAAAGGTCAGTAAACAGATTAGTAAAAAGATAAGTGAAAAGGTATCTTCAAGCTTAGTAAGAATGATTTAAGAAGAATTTTTTATATAAGGTTAAGAAAAAGAAGAATAATAATAAAGTTTACATATTGTCAGTATGAACGTCAGCAAGCAGGTTAGTAAGTAGATTAGTGAATAGGTTATTGTTACCCAGAAGGTTAGTTTGATAGTGCGTATTATGTCACCGTTTTGTTCAGTGCATAGGGCTGTAACCCTAGCAGTTTTTGTTTCTGACAATAGCAACAATGTGATCATAATCTTTTCATCCAATTTTGGCTACGTCAATTTTATTATTTATAAGTATCGCGGAAATATTAATTCGATATTGATTAATATATAGATGACCATTTGCATCCTGTCAGCGTACGCTGCAACTGAGCTGTGACCTTTTTCGCCGCTACGTGCGTTCATATTTGCATAATATTTACATTTCCGCCGGCACACTAATTGAATCCGATTTCCACCAATGCCTTCTGTGAAATGCTCAATCCTGTATGTATTCATTTTCATGTTTTGCAATGAATGTCACCAGCCGTATTTGCTGGTTAAGTTCATTTTTCCGTAATTATAATCCAATCAAAAGTACGATTGTTGTTCTACTCTGCGGTTTATCTCTAGAGTTCTAGAGTGCGTTGTATCCATTATGTGCTGCAGCTAGGGTTGGTCGAACTACGCATAAAAGAATAGTAGACATTACTAAAATAAAATCTCTTCTGAGCAATTCGTATGTGAGATGCTTGTTACAATAAATACTTTCACCAGAAGAAAAAAGTAGGAGGGTGGTATTCAAGACACGACCGCATGACGTTGGACTACGGTATTCTTATATTCCATTAAAACAAATAATAGAGAGAATTGCAACTCTAGTATTTGCTGCAATTTTATCTAACAGTGCATTTCTGGATGCTGAGGCGTTAAAACGTTATAAATAATAATATATACTAAAAGAATGGATATCTTTTATTTAATCGCTGTCATTTCATACATATTCGAAACAACCCTTTGTTTGCTGCACTACCAAGACAATCATTTAATTGAGCGAATTGGTAAAATTTTCCTATCTAAGCAAAAAGCAAACTTTACGAAACTATCTGAAATTGGAGCCCAGAACGATTCAACCGAAAATTTTAAATTTGAAAATTGTTTGACATTTAATCGATAAAACTCATGCTAGGTTAGTTCCAGCCCAGCATATAACTTCATGTATTTGAAAAAAAAAAAACGTTTGGTTCAATAACTCAATATAGCAAGAGCTCAATCACACGTTTTTCGGTAGTTGTTATCAAGGTTTGGGCGAGTGACAGGAAAATATCTTAACTTCTTCAGTTGTGATTTAGAGCATTTCTAATTGTTTTGTTATTTTTCACGATAGCGACAAGTTTGTTTCTTTCTCTGTGTGCGAGAAACAAAATCAAAACCGCGCACCGAGAAACAAAAACGAAAATTTAATGAATGCTCATTGAGAAAACTTGCAACTCTTTTTACCAATAACTTATGATACTCAAAAGAACCCGTTTTGATCTAAATCAAATTTCTAGTAAATAAGTGTTGATCATTCATAGGTAGTAATTTTTCCTCGATGAATAAAGACTGGCTGAAGAAGTTAAAATCGCTGCTGTAAAATCAAATTCACAACTGTGTTCGTAAAGACGTTTTAATATTTTCAATGACAATAATAATCTTCGATAAACACCCGCTATAGTTATTCACACACATGCTATAACTATCTAAACACGCGTTAAAACTATTCATACACACGCTGTAGCTATAGCTATCCATACACACGCTATTCCTTTCCATACATCCGATACAACTATCTATACACACGCATAAGCTATCCAACCATGTGCTATTACTATCCATACATACGCTATAACTAATCATTACACACGCAGCAGCTATCCACACACAAGCTATAACTATCCGTACACACGCTGACGATATACACGCAATAGCCATAATATGCTACACATGCTAGTGTCTTACACACGCTATAGCTAGCCATACACACGCAACAGCGCCATCCCTATCATCGCAAATGTCATAGCAATACAGATGCACATACGCTATATGTGCACACTGCACACACACCCAACGTTTTCACCCAACGATATCTGAATTGGATTACCGCTGGTGGGGTCCAACTCAGATCGAAGGAGCACCGAACTGAATGAAGAAATGCAGCTTCCCACTACCTCCGCCGCTGCTGCCTGATACCACCGCTCTGGTTCTGCTGCAGCTCAGTTTGGCCGCTGGAATCAGCCACCGCTGCTGATTATACAAGACCGGCCTGGTGGCCTATCACTTGTTAACTGATGACTGCTATGAGACGACACAGGCTATTATATAGCCCAAAGCAAAAATCCATCCGCGAGCAAACAAGAAGCGAGCTTGTGATTGGTTGAATGTGCACGACTTTTAACACAACTTTTAACTAGTTTAGTATCGAAAACATATTTAAATTATTATATGACAATCTTGCGCAATATTTCCCCTATCAATCAAGCCATTGGTGTTTAGAATCTCTTCAGTGGTAATGATAAAAGAAGCATTTTAAAACGGTGTTGAAACACCTGTTGCAGCTACCGAAAGCGTGCTCGTTATTGGTTGAAAGCTGTGAGACTGTTTACAAAGTCAGATCGGTTGTATCCGTTAGTGTCGACTGTGCTTGTGAAGAGAGGTGGTGATTGGTTGCTCGGTATGATTCAGTCAATCGATGTGATTTATCAATTTTTCAATAGTGTATCTCGAACAATAGGTTATTTTTGTTACATAAATTCAACCGTAAAAGAATTTCTGATCGGTTGATGCCAAAACCTCGAAATTCTGAAAAGAAATGACTGATATATAAGCGCTCAAAACCTGACCACTTTTCCCTGGTTTTCCCCGGTTGAATTACTAGATTTTCAAATTCAGGTACCTAACTTCGATATAGACGTTAGTCCAACGTCAAAAATTTGAATATGTTGAGTGTTGAGTGGTTATTTTGGATTTCAATCGAGTTTCACGACCGTCCTGAAAACACGGCTTTATTTGAAACAGTATTTCAACAGACATTTACCAATTGTTGCAAATAGATATATCAAGCCAGATCAACCATAAACATGTATTTTGTTTAGAAAATACTCTGCGTATCTCTAGGCCCCCGGATGCATTCGTCTATTCGACAATTACCTTATTTATAATGCGATTACCACAGCGTGGTCATGGAACTGCGTACCGAATATCTGTTACCTGTCGCTTAACTGGTTTACCCTTCCTTCTTCGCTCCCATTGTTGGGCGTTATAATTAAAACGCTCTCAACCGAACACCGGAGGAAGCGAACACGGGCCGATCGGAAAATATTAATCGAAGAATGATTGGCCCCGGTCGGGAAAATACCCACTTTCCCGTACCGGGAAATTCTATTCAGCTGCATATTTAACAATGCTGACCGCGTGTATCACTGCTTCATGACGTATCTCGGTGCATTACGCGGGTTAAATAACAAGCGTGTCGCAGCAGCGGTGGAGTGGAACCGAGCGCCAGAAATTATAAATAAGCACCCGATATGCGTCAAATCGAAACATATTGGATGAATGTTTCGTTTTAATGTTCACAGCTAATTACATTAGCAATGTAAAATTCATCCATGACTGACGGCTGTGTGGTGCAAATGAATCGAAAGCGTGCGTTTATGATGCTGCCGGAAAGCATCCATGTGCTGGTACATTGTGGTCGGTAGAGCTGTGCAATTGAGTTTAGTACGAATGCACGCGAGGTCCCTGAAAGGTACACGCACAGCAGTGTGCTCCAATGTGTTTTGTTCTTACATATTTGGGGGAGAATGTGCAATATGCACAGTAAAAAAAATTTACATCACTTTTAATGCACATAAATGGAGCATTGTAAACCATGTAATATTCCGTGTGGTATTATTTTCACATGCAAAGTAAATGAATATATTGTGAATTTGCATGCTTATTTATTTTCGAAGCTTTAAGTTTATATCAATTAACATACAAATTTACATGGCTTAAAACGATTCTGTATTGTGCATTATTAACGGTGTGAAATTGTATATATTATTCACTTTATGTGCTAGAAATCGTTATGTGCTTTCATTTGTATTAGTTGTAGATTTCATTTTTTGGTACTGTGTGGTTTGGAGAAAACTTTAGTTACCTATAATCTATGATTGTTAAACGAAATTTTTAATCGAAAAAGTATAACTCACCTGTGGTTATCGACATAAATCCAGTTGTATTATCGCTTGAGGAAACGACTGCATCCTAGTTACAAGTAATAGTATAACAGAAGCAAATCAAAACAAATTGCGCGATGCAATAAAAGTACGCTCTCGTTTACCACCATCGTGGGACAGCTGCAATATGCACGAAAGCAATTTGCGCTTCACCGGTTCTCGGATTCTTTGTGCCTTCTGGCTATTTTCAATTTACGCCGCTCTCCCGGGGAGTATTAACTGAAGTTGCAAATTAAATTGCGCGGCCGCAGCGACTTTACTGCGCTTTTCTCCAGGTGTTTTTCTCACTTTCATTAGCGCTAAATGAATAAAGTTTTCCGGAAGTAATATTAAATTTCATCGCATAGAAAAAAAAATGGTTCTCTTTTTTTCGCTGCCATAGATCCTTGCAAATGGTACAAACGAGAGACAACAAATCGTTAGGCATTGCAGTCCGTTTGTACTTTCTCGCTAAGTGGGTAACTAATAAATCATGACCGCTCTTCGGAAAAAGCGATTATTTGAATGGCAAGAATTTCTTTCGTTTGCCAAGTACTAAATGAACTGAATTGTTTATGATTTCTGGAACTTTGTGTAATAACGAGTACTTGCTCAAAACTCGAAACGATTATTCATTTTTTTTCGGAACAATTTAAAAAGGATTGTTAAACCATAATGCGGGATGAAATAACTATCAAATTAATTTGAAACAAAACAAAAAAGTCCTCCAAACCTGTTGCGCTGGCTGCTCATAGCCGTTATCGTCCGATAAACTATTTCCTCTTTTCGATTACATTCGGTGCACTTTTCGTTGGGACAAGTGCCAAAAAGCTGCGCCGATAAAAATAAATTAACCGCAAATCGAGACACAATAAAATAGATGGGACGAACCGAATTCCGGCGCTCCCATTCCATTTCCATATGTGTGCTGTACTTCCGGCGTTATCCGCCAACAGCAGCTTGGAATCAATTGTTCATACATGGAACGTGCTGCAGAGAAACGCACATACAACAGTAGCGAGCAGGATCTTTTTTCATAAATTTCTCGTTAGTGCTTCGAAAATGGCAGGAAGATTGCCACTGGCAGACAGCAGCATGCAAGTTGAGAGATTGCATTGCACTGCCAAAGGAAGTGTAGTTCTGTAATGTCAGAACGGCAGGGAAGTGAGGAATTTGGACGTGCTCCAAGAAATCATCCCGACAGCTCGGGCATCGGCACAGATTCTCGCGTACTGTCTTGCCATATTTTTTTTGGCAGACAACAGAACTGAACCCGGCCACGAACGGAAGTGCTTCCCGGAAAATGCCTTTGACTTGCTTCTGTTTCGAGAGCATTCTAGTGCATCGGAAGGGTTAGCAGGAAGTGTAAACCACGGCACCGAGAGTAAAAAAATGTTTGTTCGCTTCTTTGTCCCTTCTAATGGGACTTTGTTTAGCAATAAAACGGCGAAATAACACATACTGCAATGAAAGCATCGTGAAAATAAATGCATAATTTTATACACATAAACACACTTAATTTGATTTATATTAAAAAGATGTTGTTTTTATTGCATCGACAGACTCGGTAGTGGTGCATCGAAAACGTATACGTTGTCTTGTTTCATTATTCTTGATTGTACGTGTAATTCAATAGGGAAGTAGGAAAAAATGAAATTGCAGTTCGGTATCGCATTTTTATTGTTGACTTTACTCATTTATTATGAGCATTGCGACACAGAGCAATCCAATAAGGTTTGCTTCGTTTTTTTTCTTTCGGATGGTTACCATAGCAATAACCATTGTTTTATCTGTGCGAAAATGTGCTAAGTGAACATTCTGCTTTTTATTGAGGAATTATTCTACCCATTCCTTTTTTCACATTTTACCGCCAAGTGGATAATGGTATTGGGTTTATTAGATTAAGGAATTATCGCTGAAACCGTCCCAATGGTGACTCGATGTCTCTTGAAAAGAATATTTGTAATGTACAAATAATTAAAAGTAGTAAAAAAAAGAGGAAACTACTTTGTTTAGTTCATATTAGAGTGCCAATGAGATGTATGAAAAAAAAATGACCTTCGAATATTGTTTTGCGGTAGGGCTCAAAAGTTTCGTCTTCTCGAAAAAAGTCCCCATGCAAAATTTCAGCTCGATCGGACATCGGGAGCACGTGCCTCAAAGCGGTCAAAATTTCAAATTTTCGACCGATGAGAATAATGCACGATATCGGAATTTTTTTTCTATGCCAAATGTCTTAGAATAGGAATAGGAATAAAATAGGAGTTTATCAAGTGGAAAAATGAAAACAATTGTTTTCATGCGTAATTACGCTGAAATATTTATATGTAGCAGTTATTTTGCCTTCAATATGAAAAAATCGTTGAAACAAAAATCGTGTGCCTCTGGAACTGTGCTACAGATCAGGCGTGTTTTCGATTGCTTGTGGACTGGTCTTTGACTGCCTATAGCTTCAAAGTTTGTGTTTTGTCAGTACGTCTTTGAAAGACTACCTGGAAGTTATTTCACATCAGTCTTTATCAAGACTACCTACTTTTGAATTTAATGTTTGTTTTTAACTTTTTTCGTATCACCTGAAATGACAGAGCGCATTCTCTCTCGGACGATTCAAGTGTCTGCAGTGAAAACCCTTTTAATATTTTGCCTGAGCAAGGAACCAGTGAAATGGAAGTTATTACCAATGAAACTATACAAAATGTCAATTCTTTTAAAAAGGAGAAAGTTCCACCTGTTGTGGTAACTATTTCTCCTGAATTTAATATTTTCAGAAAGGAACATTCAACGTTTGTTTCTGACGTTAAAGTTACTTCTGGCCGTAGAGGCGAATGTCGCTTATTAGCCGACTCTATAAAGGGTCGTAATCGTTTTATTCAGTATTTAGCTGAAAAGATGTATAATTTTTTTTACATATGACACTAAGAGCGCCAAGCCGTTGATGATATCAAACTTACTTTAACAGAATTACTTGGCATAGCCCCTACCCAAGTAATTCTAATGAAACCAAATCACGAGGTGAAATCAGTCAGAGAACTGGAGTTTCCCTTGTTAATTATTTAATTCATTTTTTTTTTTTTTCATTTTTTTTTTTCACCTAGATAAGTTTTTCCCGGTTGAGACTCCCCTAAAGGGTCGTTCCAAAGAATATACAAAAAAAGGAATCAGGATCAGACCAGATGGCTACACAAAATCCGGTCACTAAAAACGGGTAGACACCCTTTTATCCTCCAGCAGAAATCTTCAACACCTCATATTCTCTCAGAGAGTTTGCGGTGAGAAACCACCCGCACTATAATTTCTCATCACGGGTAATGTCGCTATTTACCACCAGGTATCGCGCGCACTCTGGAAGAAAAGCTTTGCCGATCGTTCAAATTCCGCCACGCGGAAGACGAAACTACTACAGACGGAAAACGAACCAAAATGACGTGAAACACTAGAACCGGACTAAAACCTTGCGGGAGCATTACATTAACAAACTACAACATTATCTGCATGAAACAAACTCTAATTATTAACGAACACGTTTGTATTTTAATTTAACATGTATGCTTTATATTATCATTATCATGTAAGTGTGTAACTTATCGTCTAGACTAAGCTCCTATTGTGTGCGTTTTCTCTCCCTATCTCTAGTGCTCATTGACCCATGCGCTTTTAACTTTCGATCAGCTGCTCCAGAATGGATATATGCAGTGACGTCCTGCGGTGTGAGCAAATGGCTAGCTACCTGGGATTTAGATTTGTTGAGTGGGGCCATCAAAAATTCTGAAACGCGTGCACGCTATTTCGGCCTCCACTCAACTGCAAAAATCATGGGCGCGGTTTCGATACCGGCCAGTGCGACTAATAGTCGAATATTGGGATATCACAATTAAATTGTGGGGTCCTTCATGGACGCGCCCACCGCTCTCGAGAGTGAATTTGAACGACTCACCAATAGATTGCTGTGTGCTGCTGCTGATGTTGGTCGTTGGCGGGTTAAACTGCTGCTGTTGGCGATCACATTAGGCCAACGCGGTCGATCGGCACACGCCGATTTGGATGATGAAAATAATTCACTGCATAGTGCCGCTTTCCGGGATACCTCGACCGGAGAACTTTTGTCTGTCCGATGCTGGTCACGTGGGCAGATGAAGTGCGATCTGCGAATGTCTCGCGCGAAGAAACGGCTGCCGGGAAAAATTTCGTCCTGGGGAAGAACGGTACGCGTTGCGTCTTTCGCTGTCCTGCTCTCGCTCGTTCGGCTGTGGGTGAGAGTGCGCAGCCTTGTGGCTGTACAAACCGGGTCATTAGCATATGGTCGGGGTCAATGGCTTTGAACTTTGAGCACATTTACCTTTCTACTTTGCACACAATTTTTAACGCACTATTCGCACTAAATAAATCAATTAGACTTTACTTTGTAACGAGCCTATTGTAAATTGAAGAACAAGGAATTAAGACAAGTAACTAATAACCCACGTCACGCAACTTACTTAACAAAAATTTATTAGGAAACGCGGACAACAGACTTTCAGCGCGACACTTCCAAATTGCTTAACGATCTAGGACGAAATGAACGATCATTATTTGTCCTCAGATCTGGGAAGGTGATTTCGTACGAATTTACAGGAAGTACGTAATTTCCCGCAAATCTCGTCGGGAATATTCGGAAATCTACAATTCTGCTGGTTGTTTCATTTTGACTGCCGTCATTAGGCCCTGTCTGTCCCTCTCCAACCATTTTTGGCAATTCTTTATGGGAACTACTTCGGGTTTTCTCAACTGCCTAATCTAGAGATGCACATTCTCGGAGAGACGCGTGCGCTAGGGTGTTGCGACAGATACGACAAACTATGGTTGTCTACATCTTGGCGCAACACAATTGTGTTGATCGACTATAATTTAATTCTAAACAAATTCTTGAAATACTATGACCGTACACAACTTAAATTTTTTTGAAAAAGCACAAGCTTTATGTAATGTGCATGTAAAATGGGAAGTTTATAGGAAGTTTGGCAGAGGTGAAAAGCATATTATCGAATGCCGTACTTGCCAACGATATGGCCATGGATCTAATTTCTGTAACATGGACCAAAAATGCCTTGGTTGTGGAGACTCTTCTCACAAGAAGGACACATGTCCTGTGAAAGAGAGTAAAAATTTTCGGTGCGTCAATTTTTGCGACAAATATATGTCAAATTTTTACGAATGCCCTGTACCCCACTGTACCGCCCAATTTTTTTACTCCTTTGCATACCCGTTTAACGTATGCACAGGCAACAGGTAGTTCAAACATTATTTCACCCAATGTTGGTAGCTCGAAAATGACCGTGAATATGGGGGGTAAACCAAAACCGGTAGAAAGTAAATACATGGATTAGCCCAGCTAATATTGCTACCGAAAATATTTTCTCTAATGTCAACTGCTTTGGGCCTATTACGGCAGGTAAACTTTCTTTTATGCAACAGGCAATGTACGATCTTATGAACGCCATGTTGTAGGCAAAATCCATGTTTGAAGCCATTCAAGTTGAAACAAATTTTACACTTAAAACCGTTTCAAATTAAAAATTCAACAATGATTGTAAATAAATCAATCAAAATTTTAAATTGGAATGCTCGCTCATAGAAAGCCAATGAGAATGAGCTTTTTAATTTTTTTAACAGTGAATAATGTGCACATTGCAATTTTTACTGAAACATATTTGAAGCCCAACGTTAAATTTAAGTATGATCCCAATTACGAGTTTCATAGATATGATAGAATTCAGGGTTCCGGCGGTGGATTAGCAATTGTTATCCATCGCCGAATCTTATCCATCTTGAGACGAAAGTTATTGAAACTTTGGAAATTGAAGTTCAAAATGAACATGGGATTTTATTTATTACCGCAGCATATTCACCATTCCAAGGCACACGCAAGCGCAAAATTTTTTTTAAAGGTAATTTACAAAAACTCACCAGAAATCGTTCAAAATATGTTAGAATCGGCGATTTTACCGCTAAACATCGATCATGGAATAATTCTCAAAGCAATTCCAATGGAAAAAATTCATTCAATGATTGTTCCTCAGGTTACTATTCTATTTTGTCTCCGAACAGTCCTACATGTTTTTCTTCTGTAAGAAATCCATCAACAATCGATTTGGTATTGGTACTCACAGATCAAAGTCATGTATGTAGTGATTTGATCACACATGCTGACTTTGATTCTGACCATCTTCCAATAACTTTCTCTTTATCACATGAATCAGTTTTAAACCCTAGGAGCTCTGTTTTTAATTATATCAAGGCTAATTGGGAAAGATACAAAACTCATATTGAGAGAAATTTCAATAATAAGCTTGATTTGCAAAACGAAGTGAATATTGATTCCGCTTTGGAAGCATTAAAATGTGCAATTGTTGATGCCAGGAATTATTCTGTTCCAAAGGTTCAAGTGATATTTGATTCACAAATAATTGACGAAAATCTTCAACTTTTGATTCGTTTGAAAAATGTCCGCAGACGTCAATATCAACGTTCTCGTGACCGTTTTTTTTAAATTATTTATGAAGATTAACAAAAATTACTCCAATTTTCAAACCGGATAAAAATCCAGCTGAGGTTTCAAGTTACCGACCAATCAGCTTGCTTTCTTCAATAAGTAAGCTGTCAGCAAGGATGTTGTAAGGAAGGAAGTGTAGCAGTCGTTGTTGTCGGAGACCTTGTTTACTCTGCATCTCCAGAACTGCGACGGAAAGCTAGGGTTTGGTCACCGTGGTTGACAGAACGAACAGAGTTGCGCGCGGATTTAACTGATTAGGAGGCGAACGGAGGTATATATTGCTTAGTCTTCAGATTATTCACGGTATTTATTGACCAAACGAAACCGACTCCGATTTGCAACATGGCTATGTGAAAGTAACCGATGAGCAATCTTCGCCTAAACGGTCATACCGAGACCGAGTTTACATCTCGTAGTTATTAGATTGACTCTGGAAAGATAGCCTGTGTCAATTGGACTCCTCGCTCTCAACAATATTTTGCCCGTTTTGTCAAACAGTGCGTCGGTACTTCCTCTTTATTTCTCAATCAATAAAGGAATAATAAAACCTCAATTGTAGTTTTTGTTATTTATAAATATGCTAATACCGTAATGACTATGTGTCTATAATTTATGGAAAAAAACTGGTGTTTTTAAATATTTATAAATCGGGAGTCACAGTGTTAATCACGAAATTTATTGAACGAATGAAACCTACTCCGGTTTGCAACGTGCTTAGATAGAACCAACGAATGAGCAGTTTTCGGCTTAATAGTCACCGTGAGATATGCATAAATATCTTGATACACCTCACAAAGTCACTACACTTCGAAAATCTTTAGTTGAGCAAAACTCACCCGGGTCGAAGACATGTTCACACCGAACCATTATGGACGACAGCTTTATTACTTACTACCGACGCGCAGAGACACGGCGTTTCACCCCGATTATCTCTTAACTGTCAGATGATTAAGCTAAAACACTTACTGAGTACAAAAACTGATAAAGTTCCCAGAAAACATAGAAAAATACAAATGTGCATATCAAACAAAAGAAAGTTCCAGGTTTATTTACAAAACGCCAAAACAATCGCAAACAAATTTGAGTTGCTATGGTCTATTGTCACATCGATCAACAAGATTTCAATTTCAATTCAACCCAATTCAATTAAACAAATTAATTGGCGTCAAAACGGCCAACTGCAAACGATGGATGCATTAAATACGTAACACAATCCAATCTATTACCCAAGCACACAGTTTTTCGGTTTTCCCAATTTCCTGTACTCCCCCCCTAAATTTTCGAGGGCCCAAACAGCACAACTTTGAGCGCAATTCCGCCAAAAACGGGCAATTTTGCAAACTTTGCATAGACGTTTCTATAGGCAGAAGATGCCATTTTCTGCTATTGGTTTAATTTTTTGGTACATGACTCTTTTTTGAGAAGCTATTGAAAAATGTTATTTTGGGAAGGAATCTAAAAAAATATTAATTTTTTGGAAAAAAATTAGAAAAAAAATTGAAAATTAATTATCTAAAAAAGCATATTTTTCAAAAATCTAATCTAAAAAATCTAATTTTATGAAAACTACAAAAGATCATGGAGAAATCTAGAAAAAAAATATGACATTTAAAAAATTATATATTTTTTGGGGGACGTTTTATTTTTTTTTTAAGGATAAAATTGATATCTACAACGTTGCTAGTGGGCAATCATTTAAACCGTTTTGGCTGTAGAAAAATTTTCAATTTCCAATAGAGCACTCTATGGAGGAATAAAAATATTTTTACAGTAAAAACAGCTTGTTTGATTGGCAGCGTGTCTTCAGCAAAGTTGTAGATATCAATTGTAATCTTCAAAAAAAAAAGTTGTTTTTGTTTTTCGAAAAATCCTAACTTTTTTTTGGATTTCTCCATTGTCGGACTGGTTGCATTGTTTAGGTAATTATTTGTAGTTTTTATAAAAAAAATTTCAATTTTAAAAATGAGCTTCTTTAGATAATTTTTCTTTTAACTTTTTACATAAAATAATTTTTTTTTTAGAGTGTATGTTTTTTGTGGGAAAGACAAAATTATTTTCTACAACTTTGACGAAGACGTCACTCCGATCAAACAATTAGTTCATGATACCGCGTTAAATATCGAAATATAGATGAATTATACCTGTAAATATAAAAAAGTGTGATTAATAATACTAAGACTTGTTTAAAAACATTGTTATTATCAAACTAATACGAGCCAGTTGTTATTTTAATCACGGTTTGCAGTGCGCCAAACACTTCTTGTTTCTTCTCGAAAAAAGGGTAGTCTGCGCAGGATCGGACTAGTTGCATTTGAAAACATTTTCTCCAAGCTATCTTTTAAAACTAGTGCCAATTGTGCGCCGTTTAAACGCTGTTTTATGTAAAAAATACGTATATTTTTGATTCCACCTCATTTTTTTTTGAATATTACGATGAGATTATACATTATTCAATGATAAGGATTTATTCTCCACTATTTTACAGGCAACTTTTCCTTAAACGTCATCAAAATTCAAGTTACCCTTGACTGGAGCCTCGAATTTCGTAACATTGCATTTTTTTCAAGAAAAACGCAAAAAAACGCTGACTCAGTACACTTTGAAAAATCATAAAAAATTTAAATTTTGTCGTCATGCTTCAAAAATTTGAATTCTGACATTTAAATAGTATACAACTATAGAAAAAATATAATTGAAGGAAAATTTGCATTTTCATTTTTGGGTCGATGGCCAGCGATTCCCCATTACGCAGTGGTTACCTAGGTTACCAATTTTGCACGTAAACAACTACAGTGGATACCTAGGTAACCTACTAGGACGGGCTGCGGCTACGTTCATTCATGAAAGTGTGATTCATTCATGATTAACAGTGTGATGAATATGGGGGCGTCGTGAGATGAATAATTGAGCAGTGATTTAGGTTTTGAGATGAAGAAGAGAGCATTGTGAAAAGTGGTTTGTTTTACAATACTCAGGATAACTCTAGCTAAGAGCAAGCCCACCAGTGACTAAATTGAAGTTTCTAAAGCTAGTTTGGCAACTCCCACCATAACGCGGCAACCGCACCGGGTGTTGCTATGTTGGTTTGGGAAATAGCAATCCCACCTCGGGTAGTAGCGAGTAGTGATGGGAAACTTATCGATACTTGTCGATAATATCGATAAATGCTGGTCATCGATATTATCGTTAATTTTTTGACGTTAACGATAATTATCGATATAATAAGGGTGAGCACAAGTCAGTGCGGCTGGTTACTGGAGGAGACCCGAAAGAAGGAAACCTCTCCTACCGTACTCCAGGAGTTGCTTTGCCGCTAGGTATTTGTTGGGTGCTGCTATTCGACAAGATTTAGCATTGTTGCGGGTGGTGTAAAGGTTCGCCCCGGGTGTCACTGAGTTTCTGAGAAATCATGGTAACTAAAAAGGCATTTATAGTTTTTAGTTTCCTAAGAACAGATGAATTCGACAACTTAGTACTGGAGAACTTTAAAAAAATATCCAAACTTTTTGCACCATCTCATAAAAAGCAATGATACGAAATTGTAATGAAATGCATTTAACATGCATAGCGGCAGTCTATTGGTAATTCTCTGGTAATTGTTTAGTTTAACTTGGAACTGTTTAAGTTTAAAGTATCTGTTACCCAACAAACAGTTTTTAGTTTCACTAAAAATCCAAATCAACGAAATTGTTGCGCCAAAAAAGTATCCTGATTTATACAGGGGGTAGACAAAATAATTAAGATAAATAAAATTCTCTCGAATTTTAAATGGCCAGAACTTTACGAAAAATGGATCAATTTTAATAACCGGCTTCATTTAACTGGAAAACAGTATTATATTAGTATTACTTGGGAACTTGGTGTGATCAACCTACACCGAAAATGTTTCGGATTTCAAGAGTGTGTGTCAAAGTGTACATTTTTGCAACGCATAGAACGTGTATAGTACCCAACAGGGAAAAAACCGCCAAAATCAACACCCATACTTAATAAATTCATACCTCGATGATTCCTTGGCAAATTTTCAATCCCTGGCTACCAATAAACCTGAAATAAATTCTGATTTATTGACAACATATAAACCTAAGTGAAACAGAATGTCAGAAAAAGTTCTACGCGTTGCAAAAATGTACACTTTGGCACACACTCCGGAAATCCGAAACATTTCCAGTGATCCTTGGTCACGTCCAGTTCTCAAGTAATACTAGGAAACTAGGACAGTTTTCCAGTAAAATGAAACCTATTTTGTAAGAATTGATTCATTTTTCGTGAAGTTTTGGCCATTTAAAAATTGACAGAATTTTGCCTGCTTCAATTATTTCCCTTATTATACAACCTTCAAAACGAACTTCGGCTTGAAACTACTCCGTAGAAAGCACTCCCGGCGTAAAACCCGAAGACTTTCCAAAACAAACTGTTTAACTCATCCGGTTGTTTGAATTTTCATTCGCAGTATCGTAAGATTTGTCATTCAAGGCCTTAAGGGATACGTTGCGGTTGCGTTTGCGGCAATTTGATAGTTAGCCCATACATTTACTGTCACATTGACGTCAACGCAACGCAAACGTATCCATTCTATTTGGGCCATCTCTGTCTCTGTTTTTAACAAATTTATATAGCAAAATTGCATTTGTCGAATAACGTTTGCGGTAAAACAAATGGACAAAAATTGCCGATTTTTCATGGGTTTACCTTTAATCGCACTGACGAAACTACTCATGCATCATCAATCATAGTAACCCATGAGTAAGCAAAAAAAATTGACAGCTCTATCAGTCAAACTCTAACTGTGATGGCGAAAAAAGTGAAGCTACTCCGTTCAGAAGTGTGCGCGTTCAAAGAACGGTACCCCGCCGCGTCAAAAACGGACATCGTGTGGCACTTTGTGGACGCCGGGTATGCCGGTTCTGGCAACTACAACATCTTGACACTATTGGCCAACGATCAGAGCATCGAGAGAAAGCCCGGTTCCGGACGGCCAACGACCCTGAGCGACAAAAAGCTTCAAAGGATGCTGAAGAGGAAGACCGAGGGAAAAGTGGCTAAATCGCTGCGTGCACTTGGCCGAGAGGTTGGTGCATGCTCTAAAACAGTGTGGAGAACATGGACATACATGCAGGAAGCGGCAGTCCCGTCCACTGGTCTCGAAGCTGCAGGCAATGACGCAGCAACAGCGGTTGAATAAGATGGTCAAGTCGATTTTCCCGGTGAATCGCGATGCGGCAGTGGTATTGGACGACTAGACCTATCTCACCCTGGATGGCATCGACTAGCAGGGCTCTTCGTATTTGACCTCCCCCACGAAGGATATCAATTGTAATCTTCAAAAAAAAAAGTTGTTTTTGTTTTTCGAAAAATCCTAACTTTTTTTTGGATTTCTCCATTGTCGGACTGGTTGCATTGTTTAGGTAATTATTTGTAGTTTTTATAAAAAAAATTTCAATTTTAAAAATGAGCTTCTTTAGATAATTTTTCTTTTAACTTTTTACATAAAATAATTTTTTTTTTAGAGTGTATGTTTTTTGTGGGAAAGACAAAATTATTTTCTACAACTTTGCCGAAGACGTCACTCCGATCAAACAATTAGTTCATGATACCGCGTTAAATATCGAAATATAGATGAATTATACCTGTAAATATAAAAAAGTGTGATTAATAATACTAAGACTTGTTTAAAAACATTGTTATTATCAAACTAATACGAGCCAGTTGTTATTTTAATCACGGTTTGCAGTGCGCCAAACACTTCTTGTTTCTTCTCGAAAAAAGGGTAGTCTGCGCAGGATCGGACTAGTTGCATTTGAAAACATTTTCTCCAAGCTATCTTTTAAAACTAGTGCCAATTGTGCGCCGTTTAAACGCTGTTTTATGTAAAAAATACGTATATTTTTGATTCCACCTCATTTTTTTTTGAATATTACGATGAGATTATACATTATTCAATGATAAGGATTTATTCTCCACTATTTTACAGGCAACTTTTCCTTAAACGTCATCAAAATTCAAGTTACCCTTGACTGGAGCCTCGAATTTCGTAACATTGCATTTTTTTCAAGAAAAACGCAAAAAAACGCTGACTCAGTACACTTTGAAAAATCATAAAAAATTTAAATTTTGTCGTCATGCTTCAAAAATTTGAATTCTGACATTTCAATAGTATACAACTATAGAAAAAATATAATTAAAGGAAAATTCGCATTTTCATTTTTGGGTCGATGGCCAGCGATTCCCCATTACGCAGTGGTTACCTAGGTTACCAATTTTGCACGTAAACAACTACAGTGGATACCTAGGTAACCTACTAGGACGGGCTGCGGCTACGTTCATTCATGAAAGTGTGATTCATTCATGATTAACAGTGTGATGAATATGGGGGCGTCGTGAGATGAATAATTGAGCAGTGATTTAGGTTTTGAGATGAAGAAGAGAGCATTGTGAAAAGTGGTTTGTTTTACAATACTCAGGATAACTCTAGCTAAGAGCAAGCCCACCAGTGACTAAATTGAAGTATCTAAAGCTAGTTTGGCAACTCCCACCATAACGCGGCAACCGCACCGGGTGTTGCTATGTTGGTTTGGGAAATAGCAATCCCACCTCGGGTAGTAGCGAGTAGTGATGGGAAACTTATCGATACTTGTCGATAATATCGATAAATGCTGGTCATCGATATTATCGTTAATTTTTTGACGTTAACGATAATTATCGATATAATAAGGGTGAGCACAAGTCAGTGCGGCTGGTTACTGGAGGAGACCCGAAAGAAGGAAACCTCTCCTACCGTACTCCAGGAGTTGCTTTGCCGCTAGGTATTTGTTGGGTGCTGCTATTCGACAAGATTTAGCATTGTTGCGGGTGGTGTAAAGGTTCGCCCCGGGTGTCACTGAGTTTCTGAGAAATCATGGTAACTAAAAAGGCATTTATAGTTTTTAGTTTCCTAAGAACAGATGAATTCGACAACTTAGTACTGGAGAACTTTAAAAAAATATCCAAACTTTTTGCACCATCTCATAAAAAGCAATGATACGAAATTGTAATGAAATGCATTTAACATGCATAGCGGCAGTCTATTGGTAATTCTCTGGTAATTGTTTAGTTTAACTTGGAACTGTTTAAGTTTAAAGTATCTGTTACCCAACAAACAGTTTTTAGTTTCACTAAAAATCCAAATCAACGAAATTGTTGCGCCAAAAAAGTATCCTGATTTATACAGGGGGTAGACAAAATAATTAAGATAAATAAAATTCTCTCGAATTTTAAATGGCCAGAACTTTACGAAAAATGGATCAATTTTAATAACCGGCTTCATTTAACTGGAAAACAGTATTATATTAGTATTACTTGGGAACTTGGTGTGATCAACCTACACCGAAAATGTTTCGGATTTCAAGAGTGTGTGTCAAAGTGTACATTTTTGCAACGCATAGAACGTGTATAGTACCCAACAGGGAAAAAACCGCCAAAATCAACACCCATACTTAATAAATTCATACCTCGATGATTCCTTGGCAAATTTTCAATCCCTGGCTACCAATAAACCTGAAATAAATTCTGATTTATTGACAACATATAAACCTAAGTGAAACAGAATGTCAGAAAAAGTTCTACGCGTTGCAAAAATGTACACTTTGGCACACACTCCGGAAATCCGAAACATTTCCAGTGATCCTTGGTCACGTCCAGTTCTCAAGTAATACTAGGAAACTAGGACAGTTTTCCAGTAAAATGAAACCTATTTTGTAAGAATTGATTCATTTTTCGTGAAGTTTTGGCCATTTAAAAATTGACAGAATTTTGCCTGCTTCAATTATTTCCCTTATTATACAACCTTCAAAACGAACTTCGGCTTGAAACTACTCCGTAGAAAGCACTCCCGGCGTAAAACCCGAAGACTTTCCAAAACAAACTGTTTAACTCATCCGGTTGTTTGAATTTTCATTCGCAGTATCGTAAGATTTGTCATTCAAGGCCTTAAGGGATACGTTGCGGTTGCGTTTGCGGCAATTTGATAGTTAGCCCATACATTTACTGTCACATTGACGTCAACGCAACGCAAACGTATCCATTCTATTTGGGCCATCTCTGTCTCTGTTTTTAACAAATTTATATAGCAAAATTGCATTTGTCGAATAACGTTTGCGGTAAAACAAATGGACAAAAATTGCCGATTTTTCATGGGTTTACCTTTAATCGCACTGACGAAACTACTCATGCATCATCAATCATAGTAACCCATGAGTAAGCAAAAAAAATTGACAGCTCTATCAGTCAAACTCTAACTGTGATGGCGAAAAAAGTGAAGCTACTCCGTTCAGAAGTGTGCGCGTTCAAAGAACGGTACCCCGCCGCGTCAAAAACGGACATCGTGTGGCACTTTGTGGACGCCGGGTATGCCGGTTCTGGCAACTACAACATCTTGACACTATTGGCCAACGATCAGAGCATCGAGAGAAAGCCCGGTTCCGGACGGCCAACGACCCTGAGCGACAAAAAGCTTCAAAGGATGCTGAAGAGGAAGACCGAGGGAAAAGTGGCTAAATCGCTGCGTGCACTTGGCCGAGAGGTTGGTGCATGCTCTAAAACAGTGTGGAGAACATGGACATACATGCAGGAAGCGGCAGTCCCGTCCACTGGTCTCGAAGCTGCAGGCAATGACGCAGCAACAGCGGTTGAATAAGATGGTCAAGTCGATTTTCCCGGTGAATCGCGATGCGGCAGTGGTATTGGACGACTAGACCTATCTCACCCTGGATGGCATCGACTAGCAGGGCTCTTCGTATTTGACCTCCCCCACGAAGGATATCAATTGTAATCTTCAAAAAAAAAAGTTGTTTTTGTTTTTCGAAAAATCCTAACTTTTTTTTGGATTTCTCCATTGTCGGACTGGTTGCATTGTTTAGGTAATTATTTGTAGTTTTTATAAAAAAAATTTCAATTTTAAAAATGAGCTTCTTTAGATAATTTTTCTTTTAACTTTTTACATAAAATAATTTTTTTTTTAGAGTGTATGTTTTTTGTGGGAAAGACAAAATTATTTTCTACAACTTTGCCGAAGACGTCACTCCGATCAAACAATTAGTTCATGATACCGCGTTAAATATCGAAATATAGATGAATTATACCTGTAAATATAAAAAAGTGTGATTAATAATACTAAGACTTGTTTAAAAACATTGTTATTATCAAACTAATACGAGCCAGTTGTTATTTTAATCACGGTTTGCAGTGCGCCAAACACTTCTTGTTTCTTCTCGAAAAAAGGGTAGTCTGCGCAGGATCGGACTAGTTGCATTTGAAAACATTTTCTCCAAGCTATCTTTTAAAACTAGTGCCAATTGTGCGCCGTTTAAACGCTGTTTTATGTAAAAAATACGTATATTTTTGATTCCACCTCATTTTTTTTTGAATATTACGATGAGATTATACATTATTCAATGATAAGGATTTATTCTCCACTATTTTACAGGCAACTTTTCCTTAAACGTCATCAAAATTCAAGTTACCCTTGACTGGAGCCTCGAATTTTGTAACATTGCATTTTTTTCAAGAAAAACGCAAAAAAACGCTGACTCAGTACACTTTGAAAAATCATAAAAAATTTAAATTTTTTCGTCATGCTTCAAAAATTTGAATTCTGACATTTCAATAGTATACAACTATAGAAAAAATATAATTGAAGGAAAATTCGCATTTTCATTTTTGGGTCGATGGCCAGCGATTCCCCATTACGCAGTGGTTACCTAGGTTACCAATTTTGCACGTAAACAACTACAGTGGATACCTAGGTAACCTACTAGGACGGGCTGCGGCTACGTTCATTTATGAAAGTGTGATTCATTCATGATTAACAGTGTGATGAATATGGGGGCGTCGTGAGATGAATAATTGAGCAGTGATTTAGGTTTTGAGATGAAGAAGAGAGCATTGTGAAAAGTGGTTTGTTTTACAATACTCAGGATAACTCTAGCTAAGAGCAAGCCCACCAGTGACTAAATTGAAGTTTCTAAAGCTAGTTTGGCAACTCCCACCATAACGCGGCAACCGCACCGGGTGTTGCTATGTTGGTTTGGGAAATAGCAATCCAACCTCGGGTAGTAGCGAGTAGTGATGGGAAACTTATCGATACTTGTCGATAATATCGATAAATGCTGGTCATCGATATTATCGTTAATTTTTTGACGTTAACGATAATTATCGATATAATAAGGGTGAGCACAAGTCAGTGCGGCTGGTTACTGGAGGAGACCCGAAAGAAGGAAACCTCTCCTACCGTACTCCAGGAGTTGCTTTGCCGCTAGGTATTTGTTGGGTGCTGCTATTCGACAAGATTTAGCATTGTTGCGGGTGGTGTAAAGGTTCGCCCCGGGTGTCACTGAGTTTCTGAGAAATCATGGTAACTAAAAAGGCATTTATAGTTTTTAGTTTCCTAAGAACAGATGAATTCGACAACTTAGTACTGGAGAACTTTAAAAAAATATCCAAACTTTTTGCACCATCTCATAAAAAGCAATGATACGAAATTGTAATGAAATGCATTTAACATGCATAGCGGCAGTCTATTGGTAATTCTCTGGTAATTGTTTAGTTTAACTTGGAACTGTTTAAGTTTAAAGTATCTGTTACCCAACAAAATGGATCAATTTTAATAACCGGCTTCATTTAACTGGAAAACAGTATTATATTAGTATTACTTGGGAACTTGGTGTGATCAACCTACACCGAAAATGTTTCGGATTTCAAGAGTGTGTGTCAAAGTGTACATTTTTGCAACGCATAGAACGTGTATAGTACCCAACAGGGAAAAAACCGCCAAAATCAACACCCATACTTAATAAATTCATACCTCGATGATTCCTTGGCAAATTTTCAATCCCTGGCTACCAATAAACCTGAAATAAATTCTGATTTATTGACAACATATAAACCTAAGTGAAACAGAATGTCAGAAAAAGTTCTACGCGTTGCAAAAATGTACACTTTGGCACACACTCCGGAAATCCGAAACATTTCCAGTGATCCTTGGTCACGTCCAGTTCTCAAGTAATACTAGGAAACTAGGACAGTTTTCCAGTAAAATGAAACCTGTTTTGTAAGAATTGATTCATTTTTCGTGAAGTTTTGGCCATTTAAAAATTGACAGAATTTTGCCTGCTTCAATTATTTCCCTTATTATACAACCTTCAAAACGAACTTCGGCTTGAAACTACTCCGTAGAAAGCACTCCCGGCGTAAAACCCGAAGACTTTCCAAAACAAACTGTTTAACTCATCCGGTTGTTTGAATTTTCATTCGCAGTATCGTAAGATTTGTCATTCAAGGCCTTAAGGGATACGTTGCGGTTGCGTTTGCGGCAATTTGATAGTTAGCCCATACATTTACTGTCACATTGACGTCAACGCAACGCAAACGTATCCATTCTATTTGGGCCATCTCTGTCTCTGTTTTTAACAAATTTATATAGCAAAATTGCATTTGTCGAATAACGTTTGCGGTAAAACAAATGGACAAAAATTGCCGATTTTTCATGGGTTTACCTTTAATCGCACTGACGAAACTACTCATGCATCATCAATCATAGTAACCCATGAGTAAGCAAAAAAAATTGACAGCTCTATCAGTCAAACTCTAACTGTGATGGCGAAAAAAGTGAAGCTACTCCGTTCAGAAGTGTGCGCGTTCAAAGAACGGTACCCCGCCGCGTCAAAAACGGACATCGTGTGGCACTTTGTGGACGCCGGGTATGCCGGTTCTGGCAACAACAACATCTTGACACTATTGGCCAACGATCAGAGCATCGAAAGAAAGCCCGGTTCCGGACGGCCAACGACCCTGAGCGACAAAAAGCTTCAAAGGATGCTGAAGAGGAAGACCGAGGGAAAAGTGGCTAAATCGCTGCGTGCACTTGGCCGAGAGGTTGGTGCATGCTCTAAAACAGTGTGGAGAACATGGACATACATGCAGGAAGCGGCAGTCCCGTCCACTGGTCTCGGAGCTGCAGGCAATGACACAGCAACAGCGGTTGAATAAGATGGTCAAGTCGATTTTCCCGGTGAATCGCGATGCGGCAGTGGTATTGGACGACTAGACCTATCTCACCCTGGATGGCATCGACTAGTAGGGCTCTTCGTATTTTACCTCCCCCACGAAGGAAGTGAGCACCGAGGTAAAGTTTATTTCACAGACCAAGTTCCCCAAGAAGGTGCGGCTTTGGCTGACAATCAGTAAGAAAGGGATGTCAAAGTTGTTCTTCTTTCGCTCCGGGCTGGCCGTGAACGGGGAAATTTATAGTACGAAGTGCCTGACAGAAGTTGCGTCGTTCATCAAGAAATACCATAAGCGCGAAGACACGGTGTTCTGGCCAAATTTGACGTCGGCCAACTACTCGAAGCGATCGTTGGAGGAGATGGAGCGGCTGAATATCGATGTGGTACCGAAGTTGGCGAATCCGCCCAATGTCCCCCACCTGCTTCCCATCGAGAATTTCTGGACAAACTTGAAGCGCAGGATCTATTCCAACAATTTTGTCACGAAAACGGAGGAGGAATTAATAAAAAACGAAGAAAGAGCTCTAAAACACGGCTACACGCATGTTTTCGTCCGCCATGGCGAATGTTCCGGTTAACTGCCGGAAGGCTGCACGCATGGACGTAATATTTTTTTGTGTGGAGGCTAACATGATAACCTTCCATGGGAAATTTATCCAACTGAATTATCTGTCTAAGTTTTTTTCAATCACCATCTGAAATAGTTTTTTTTCATCACAATCTAAAAATTTTTTTTTTACCGCAAACACTAGCTGTCAAATCATCGATAGTTTTAATATCGATAAAAGCCCAGGAATTATCGATTGTTATCGATGTCTGCTTTGGGCGATATTTCCCATCACTAGTAGCGAGTTATTAAATTTGGCAACGCGATAGCAACGTGCCGCATCGTTGCTATTTGATAAATAATGTCAAACTGTTGTTTGTTTTGTTGTGCTCGATAGTAAATGTTCGTAACAATATTATGAAAATAATGAGTGTTTCGAACATAATTGATCGGCCCCGGAAGAGAAACGCTTTGCCTTGGTTAAACACGTCGTAGGACGCAAGTATCGGCGTGAACCAGTCTCATTTAATTTCGATTGAGCTGAAATTTTACACAGGGTGTTTTCTCGGGCGGGTAAACATTTATAGTTTTTGACGTAGAATACGTCTTACGGCAACAATTACAGGGACCCAATTTCAATACAGGGATCCAATTTCAAAACCGAAAACATCGAGAGCGTCACAAAAATTGTCCAATTTCAAACGTTTTAAACCCAGCCAGTTTCCAACCGATTTCTGTCATTTTTGCAGCAATCAATTGGAAAATCATTTAAGTACCCGTCCAAATGCAGAAAATTGTAATCTGATTGTTCAAACTATTGTAATATTGAAAATTGTTGAACATTGTCGAAACGCAAATGTCGACTTTTGATTGGTCGCTTGCTGCCTTTCCCTAAAAAGGACGACAGAATGGAGTACCTAGTTAGCCGGGAATGCACTCTTTGGGCTATATAAGAGACTGTTTCTCCTCAAGCAAATCAGTTTACTAGCAACAGGCGGCAGCAGCGGACATCAACACCGATGGCAGTAGGCGGAATGGATCAGCAGCGGGCAACAGCGGCGGTGGTAGTGGTTAGCTGCAGTTCCTGCCTCTTTCAGTTCGGCTTCCCTTCGATCTGAGTTGGACCCCACCAGCGGTAACCCAATTCAGATATCGTTGGGTGAATACAACCCGAAACTGAAAGAGACTCGCACCGCCAGGTGGTTTGAAAAGCCACCATCATCCAGCGTGTGAATATATAGGGTGTGTGCACATAACGTGTGTAAATATCTGTAGCGTGTGTCGCTAGCTATATAAGGTGTGTGGCTAGCATGCCTGGCTTGCTATATAGCGTGTGTGGCTAGCTGTATAGCATGTGTGTATGTTTATGGCGTGTATGCATGTCTGTAGCGCGTGTGTGCATGTTTATAGCGCGTGTGACTTGCTATATAGCGTGCGTGGTTTGCTATATAGCGTGTACATGTCTAGCGTGTCTGTGCATGTCTTTAGCTTGTGTGGCTTCCTATTTAGCGTGCGTGGCTTGCTATATAGCGTGTGGCTAGCGTGCGTTGCTTGCTATATAGCGTGTGTGGCTAGTTGTATAGCGTGTGTGTATGTTTATAGCATGTATGCATGTCTGTAGCGTATATGAGCATGTTTATAGCGTGTGTGGCTTGCTATATAGCGTGCGTGGTTTGCTATATAGTGTGTGCATGTCTAGCGTGTCTGTGCATGTCTATAGCTTGTGTGGCTTGCTTTATAGCGTACGTGGCTTGCTATATAGCGTGTGTGGTTTGCTATATAGCATGCGGCTAGCGTGCGTGGCTTGCTATATAGCGTGTGTGTGTATGTTTATAGAGTGTGTGGCTTGCTATATAGCGTATGTGGCTAGCAGTATAGCGATTGAAATATTCCTATATAATTGCTAATTAATCACCTCATGTAGAATTTAATTATCACTGTAAATCATTCAAAACTAAATAGAAAAATTGCCATGTTGAATAAAAATTATTCAATTGTCAATAAATGGCATTGACAAACACAATTAACCTCAAAGTTTATCTGAAGAATTTCTGAGCTAGTGAGCCTGAATCACATAATTTTTCGCGCAAGTCTTACTAATTGCAGCAATCAATTGTGAAATTATCTATCGTAAGATGCAGAAAATTGTTATTGGAACTGTTATACTATAAATGGGGAATGCACTATTTGTCCTTGTCTATAGCCTCTTCGTAGCCACTGCCTAAATTAAGATATCTTAGTGCAACTTGATGCAAAAGACAGCCTCAAAACAATTCAATTTCATTCTTGTTTTGGATACGGCAGCAAGTGAAACCACGGTGCCGGCTACAGAGGTAAACGTCATCTGGTGCAAAGAGACTATTAATTTAATTAACCTCAATTGAGTGTATTCACAAACCTATCCCAAGAAATACATTGACATAAGACAGTATTCTACGTTAACTCTGCGGTCGTGTCCTATAAACAACCTCTTTAACTATTTTTTTTTTAAATTCGAGATGACCATTTTGGTTGGCACTCTAATCTACACGAAGCATAAAGCTCAAGTCCTCACAAGATTGGTCAACCTTGTCATTATTTCAATAAACCTGGAAGGTTTGAGCGAATTGCTCGGGAGCATAACCGACTATTGCTACTGACTCTTTGAAGGCATGTTAGTCTCAGTTTCCCGTTGCGTCCGGTTGTTGAATAAAAAACCATTTTTCGCATCTACAGCTGTTGTAATCTTCGAAAACAACGTCAGACGAATTCGAAAGCGGCGTCGGAAATGGTCATTGGTAGAGACCGGTGTTTCAGAAAAAAAAACATTGTTAAAACGCTGGATGGCAAACTTCCTCAGCATAGCGGTCAATATTTTACCGTTTTCCAGGCTGAGAGCCACCCCGAATCTTTCCAAAAATCCTTTTCATACTCGCGTATAAAAAGATTTGTTTCGTGAAATCATTTTCTTCGTCACTAGAATCAACCAAATACTCGAGAACAGTTTCCGCGTTCTACATTTAAATTTTGTTTGGCTTCAAATTTGCAAATATTAATAGCAAATTGTAGGAATCCATTGGCATGGTTAAAAAACTCAGAGATGTGTACGAGAGCAAAAATCAACCTGCTGATCGACAACGCGCGCAAAATGAGAATGGATAGAAGTTAGAGGGATCCACAC